>NW_020837954.1:20125262-20372765 GCF_003676395.1 Aethalodelphis obliquidens
AAATAAATAAATAAATAAATAAATAAATAAATAAATAAATAAATAAATAAAATATACCCAAACAGATTTATAGCGGTTGAAAATAAAGTCAGAAAAATTATCTGGGATCTATTGTAAAAGAAAAATTGCACCAGACCAAGTCAAGGAAGACGTTTATTCAAGACTGTTGCAATAGGGAGAGAGAATGAACTCACTGAATAAAACACAGGAGGATTTTCAAGTGTGGGAATGAGCTATAGGAAAAGTCCTGGAGGACATCAGTGTGGAGATTGGTCAACGTGATTAGGCATTTGTATTGATATTTGCTAATTGATGTTTATTGAAGTTAGGTTTCTACCCTCTCAGAGAGAATGGGACACAAGGGCCCTATCTTTCTTGCTGATCATATTTCAAAAGACTGGCTCTCAGGTTGTTGAGAAAAACATTCTAGAGTAGTAGAAGATTTACATCTCAAAGGGGCAAAGAAAGAATTTACAACAGCAAGTTTTCTAAAGTAAATCCTCTAAGAAAAGGGAGGTCAGGGGTCTATTGTCAAGAAAAAGATTTCTAAAGTTTAGTCAAGCTGAGAGGAATGTTAAGGCCACCTTGGTCACTCTTTTCAGCCTTGGAAAGAACATCCTAAAAACTATTTGCATCTGGTTCAATAAAGATTCCCCTTTTCTCTGGTTTAGCCCCATGATTCTATTTTGCAGGGTAATTGCTTCAAAGAATGATTATTCTTAAGGCAAACAGCAATCACACTAAAATCCTCTTTGCAAATGCTGTCTTCTGCTTTCAACTTAAATCCTCCTTGGCGACTTGCTACAACCCAAAACACATTCCATTTGGTATTTAAACTGACAGTACTCTCCCACCTAGGTTAATCTTTCAAGAAGAGGAGATCCTAAGTTTAATCGTCCACAAATGGCTCTGGGAAAATCTTTTCTGCAGAGGATACTATACGTAGGAAGCTTTTGACTCAGCTGGCATCTCAACTTAAAACTCTTAATAAATGCTTCACTTCTTTCATGTGTGTATCAATCGCCTATCACTCAATGGGACTAGAGAGCAGGAATGAAAGATTTCTGACAACTGTTCTAACAAAAACATAATGAAATTCTTCTGATGAATCCCATTTTAACAGGTCATGGCATCAGATTGACGGGTCCAGCAATTCATTTGATTACTGGAGCTTTACAGGGGAAAATGAGGTCTGAGAAAACCAACTGATAAAAAAGCACAGCAAAGGTTGAACAAATCAGAGAAACGATCAGCCTAATGAGCCGCAAAATTATTTATTTGCTTGTAAGAGAAGAAATTAGCCATAGTTCATCATACATAACCAATACCTGTCTTAGTTGATGGAACTCAGGCAGAAAGAAGCAGGGTGGGGGTATTCAGGTATGCAGCCTTCAGAGGGGATTATTGGATTTTTAACAATTTGAAAACCCTCAAGACGTACTCAGAGCCAAAATAATTAGGAAACCACTGTTGATTGAATCCAATATCTTGTCTGATGGGGGTTCCAGTTTGTTAAGGTGGTTACTACACAAACAGGGAAGGGAAGCACTGAATCTTTGTTTATTTTGTTATTTGGCTTCTATTTGTTCATGCCTATCAGAATGTGCCTAAGCTTACTTTGCTATTTCGTCCTTCTTCATCAGAATAATCCACTTTTTTTCTCCCTAAAATAAACTACTTTGACAATGGTAATTAAGGACCTGCTTGTTTCTCTGGGCTAGCTTTAATTTTACAGTATTTATTGCACATTTCTTGACCCGATTGTGGGTTGGCAATGAGGCTCTTGTTCTGTTTTTTATGCACAGACCATCAATGTTCTACACATTAAGAAAGCAACATTCCATGTTCCATGTCTTCCCTTAGAACAAGAGTACATGTACCTACTACTTTGTCCACTGATCAAATGTGGTACAGATGCGAGATCCAGTTTTATAGAGCCCACTGAAGAGAGTTGCTTCAGTGTGATGCTCAGCCTGTATTTCAGTTCAAAACACTTTTAATATCTCAATCCGGCATTGGAAGCCAGTGTCTCTTCTCATATAATTACTGAATGTAATCCTCCAAAACAGTACAAGATGCATTATAAATGACCAGCACAGTAAGTATTTACACTATAGAGGCAGGGAGACATTTGATGTACATCATTAAAACAAAAACGGACTGGTTTTGGAGGGGTTTTTTTTAATTTTTATTTTGAAATAATTATAAGCTCTCAAGAAGAGGTAAAATTAGTATATAGAGTCTCTTGTACCCTTAACCTAGTTTTCCTCAATAGTGACATCTTATACAACTGTAGTATAATATCAAAACCAGGAAACTGACATTGGTAAAAATATTGTTAACTAGACTACCGACTATAGACTACAGAATTTATTCCATTTTTACAAGTTTTAACATTCATATGTTTATATGTGTGTGCGTTTTGTAGTTCTATGAAATTTTATCCCACATATAGATTTGTAAAACTACCACCACAATCAAGATACACATCTGTTCCATCACCACTAAAGAACTCCTTCGTGCTACCCATTTATGTTCACACCACACATGTACCCCATCCATATCCTGTCCCTGTTCCCTGCCAACCACTAGTCTGTTTTCCATATCTACAGTTCTATTGTTTAACAAAGGTTATATAAATGTAATCGTACAGTATATAACCTTTTGAGATATTTTTCATTAAGAATAATACTCAGCATGGACCTAGAGACTATCATACAGAGTGAAGTAAGTCAGAAAGAGAAAAATAAATACCGTACGCTAACACATATATATGGAACCTAAAAATTAAAAAAAATGGTTCTGAAGAACCTAGGGGCAGGACAGGAATAAAGACGCAGAAATAGAGAATGGACTTGAGGACACGGGGAGGGGGAAGGGTAAGCTGGAACGAAGTGAGAGAGTGGCATGGACATATATACACTACCAAATATAAAATAGATAGCTAGTGGGAAGCAGCCACATAGCACAGGGAGCTCAGCTCAGTGCTTTGTGTCCACCTAGAGGGAGGTGGGAGCGAGACGCAAGAGGGAGGAGATATGGGGATGTGTGTATATGTATAGCTGATTCACCTTGTTGTACAGCAGAAACTAACACACCATTGTAAGGAAATTACACTCCAATAAAGATGTTAAAAAAAAAAAAGAAGAAGACTCATGAGATCCACCCAGGTTGTTGCATGTATCAATAGCTTGTTCCTTTCACTGCTGAGTAGTATACCATTGTACAGATGTTCCAGAGTTTGTTTAATTATTCAAGCATTGAAGGACAGTTGGGTGGTTTCTAGTTTTTGCTATTACAAAGAAAACTGCTATGAACACCCATCCATATGTTTTTGTGTGAACATAGGTTTTCATCTCCTTGGGGAAAATGCCCAAAAGACCAATTTCTGGATCATATAATAATGCACATTTACTTTATAAGAAAATTGTCACATTATTTTCCAGAGTGGGTGTACCATTTTACATTTCTACCAGCAATATATGAGAGATCCACTTTCTCCATATTATCGCCAGCATTTGGTACTACCATTTTTTACTTAGCTGTTCTCATGGTGTATAGGGATATCTCGTGGTCAGATGGATTTCTATGCATTATGTTCCCATTGATAAATTACAGCCTTCTACATAGTTCCCAGAGTATATGAGATCCAGCTGTGGTAAAATCAAAGCAGAAACAAAGATTTCATTCTCATGGCTCCTGAGTAGCCCAGGAAATCAATCACCTGCTGTGTTATCAGAGGGGCCTTTCTGGCTACAGCAATTCCACTGTGTGTACTTGAGCTCACGCCACATGTCTTAAATGAAAAGGCTTCATTACAATCTACCCATTTGTTTATACTGTCTTCATAATGTGTCACCATGGAATCAGTGAGGTCGCGAAACAAATTTTAATTATAAAAATAATTTAAAATACAGAAGAGCTGACATCCATTTTCCACATCATATATACATTTATAATGTTCAACACACTGCTCAAAACTCCAGACAAATCCATACAGTAAAAATATTCTTTATAAATCTGTGCTGAAATTCCTCAAAGTTTGATTGTTCAGGGAAGCAGCGTAGGGAATATGAGTTCATCAACAGTGGTTTTAAATCAGAGAAATAATTAATCTTATTATGGTGAACTCCACTACAGCAGAATGAAAAAGAAAAAAAGACTATGTCATGAAGATAAGGTGATAATGGTATATACCATTTCAAATTGGAAACAACTAAAAAGATATATAGATTTCAAAAAAACATAATAATCAAAATGTCTACCCAGAAGAAAAATCTTCAGTCTGTGAGCTAATATCTGCTTTTCTAACAATGGAGCTTAAAATTTGGCAATATGGATTCCAATATACAGTTTGTTATATAATACATAACAACATCTCATTTGAAACTTGATACCCAAAATCAGTTCAGATTGGGAACAACTTTGTTATTTTTAAAATTATGTGTGTGTATGTGCATCTGTGGATATACAGTCATTACTGATCACATAACTAATCTCAAGTCTCATTTGACACATCACAACTGGCAATCAGGAATTTGATGAAGTTGTATCACCCTGTATCGGCACATCATAAGCAAACAAGGGAAAATTTCAGAAGAACTCCAGGAACATAATGGTTAGAGAATGAGAAATGTGGGGCAGGGTAGAAGGGTGGGAGATAGTTTCAAAGAAGAAGCAAGGAAGAATATGTCTTCAAGGAAGATATGTTCTTTTCTCCAAAGTTGGAAAATATACCCATCCCAAGATGATAGACTCCAAAGGTGTCATATGATGCCATCGTAAGAGCAACCAATGTCAGCCACCTTGCTGTTGTTAGAACCATCAGGCCCACGCTGGGATCTTTTGAATAGTATATAACAGTCTTAAAGAGACAGAATTAAAAATTAAAGCTCAGTCTGCCTCATATATATTTTAATACAAATTCTAAATAGGCACTTTCAGTACATATTCTAAGACACTTGGTTGTTAATTACAAAAGGTGATTTGAGAAGGAACATTTTCCCCTAAAAGAAAAACTAACATACAAGTTTTCATTCTGGATTTTGAAGTAAAAAGAAAATTTCCATCAATGGCTTGGTAGAATTCTACTAATAATGCGTCTATGGCAGCACAACACTGTTTCCATCATTTTTCTTCAAGTAGTTGAGTTGACTAGAAGTTTGAGGTTAAGGAGGAGATCTGTATAGATACTAGACCCAAATGTTTCACATTGCTCATTGACAGTGAACTTGAGAGATATACAATATCACTAGGAAGCTGCTTTGTGCACATTTAATCATATCTCCTGATACTGTGAGAACAAAGTACTCTCTATTTCGGTTTGTTTGGGGGTTTTGTGGAGTGTGCAGAGGGATTCAGTGTGATCATGTGCTCAGACATATTCACATGAGAATTCACGCTTCCCGTTTCTGTATTTTTTGCTAATTTGAAGTGATGAGTTTCTATATTTACTTAGTTTTTTCACATAATTATCCTAAACCATAAGTGACACTTTAACCTTTAAAATCAAAATGGTGAGAGATAGATACTGGAAACTTGTATTTAAAGATAGTGGCCAATGTGGCACATAAAAAAGTCTGCAATTAACGTAATTTTTCACTCCACTCAGATAAGATGTTAAAAGAACCATAAAACTTTTATGATGATGACTTTATTGGAAAAGAAAAATGGCATTATAGTGATATTTAAAGCATTATCATAGAAGACTACTTTATTACAGATATACATACACATTTAGGCATTGTTCTTTTAGCTGTCCTAGGCTATTGCTCAGCCAAACTAATAAGTCTGAACTGTTTTCTAATTCCTGTGTAAAGATGAAGGTATTGGAAACTTAGCATGAATACTAAAGAAGAAACACACACACTAGGGAAAATGCACCTGTGCATTGCTATTCTCGGTCTGACTCTCTGAGTGCCACCATTAATATTTTTTGTGTCTTTCACAGCTGTCAGAACGTGCTGGCTTCTGCTTTATTCTCAGAGCCTAAACACATCTTTTCAAGCTACATGGTTTGCATGCTAATGCTCAACCAAGGCATATTATTCACTCTAATTTTGATCTTATCAAAGGCAGGACAAGGATTTTAAATACTAGAATCATTCATACTAATTAGGAGAACTATTAAACAGCCAACCTTAGCTTTCTCAAAGACTAAGGCATAAATAAGAAATAGGCCTCAGAATTAAAATGATAGTAATAGCGTAGAAAATTTTTAGATGTTCGCATTTATTTATTTTGTGTTTTAAATCCAATTGGGTACTATTTTCAAGTAATCAGAAATCAGAGGATACACCATTTACACAAGGTATGATCATATGGGTTTCAAGCCAATGTTACCTTGGAGATCATTTAGCAAAACTCCCCAATTTCATGAATGAGGAAGCTTAGAAGAAGATAAATTCTACCCAAAGTCATACTGTGAGTTAATGGCAGAGTCAGGGCTTAAAACCATGCTCTTCTGTCTCTCAGCCACATAATATAAGCTAAAATCAAATAGCAGAAAAATGTAAATCACTTTAAAAATTAGAGCACTTAAAAGATATTTTTTAATTGACTTATTGTATATAGAATCTCTATGCCAGCCACAATGATCAAATTTTCTTCCTTATAAGCTTTTTACTCGTGCTTTTATATCATAAGTGATCACATCACCTCTGCCATATCTTACAGTAAGAGTTTTAACCCTTACACCATCAGAAGACCTGTAATTGATCAATGTGCCACTTCTCAAAATATCATGCTATCCTGGTGGGGCCTTTTGCCACTTTATTTACAATGATAATCTCAATACTTACAGAGGAATTGCTTTCCACACCAAACACTCCTCAGGAGATATAACTTTACTCACTCAAACAAATATACAGAACATGAATTAGCTCACCATTATTTACATTATTTGGCCCACTTGGAGGTTTACAGCCTGCCCATAGGCCATCTAGGTAAAATACACAGTTGGATTTCTAAGCACATGGACTTCTACAATCTTGAAACACAAATTAGATAAGGATCAAACCTGAAGGACATGCTGAGCTTGCTGGCTGCTTTAATCATGTATAAGAGTCTACATGTAAAAGAGAAGGAAACATATGAGGTAAAGGATTCCTAAAGAATGTTCAAATTAGTGATTTTATAAGTAGAATATGCTAAATCAATTGTTAATAAGACTGATAAGAGTTTGTGAGTTTTCTACAAAATATGAGAAAAAATGTATAAGTATTATTAACTGGAGATTTTTTGCAGCTATGAAGACAAATGGGGTAAGCCTTTTAGATTCAAGGTTATTAATTTCTCTTATCTTGTGTTAACTGGAAATTCAGAAGGGCCAGCAAAACATTGCCAGACTGTTAGAAGTAAAAAAATAGATGCCTTACATTAGTTAATCGGCAAATAACATGATTTCTGAGGATATGTCACTAATTCATTAGATTAAACTACTTAGAGTTCCATACCAAAAATACAATTGTAGTAGGGAAAAAGAAAACTTAAGAAAGAAGAAAAGAGGAAGGACCTCAAGAAGTAAAATACACACTGGGCCATGATACACTTAAAAGATGTGAGAATTGGGCTTCCCTGGTGGCACAGTGGTTGAGAGTCCGCCTGCCGATGCAAGGAACACGGGTTCGTGCCCCGGTCTGGGAGGATCCCACATGCCGCGGAGCGGCTGGGCCCGTGAGCCATGGCCGCTGGGCCTGCGCGTCCGGAGCCTGTGCTCCGCGGCGGGAAACGCCGCGGCGGTGAGAGGCCAGCGTACCACAAAAATAAAAATAAATAAAAATTTAAAAAAAGATGTGAGAATCAAAAAATATCTATTAAGCTTTTGCATCACACATTCACTCATATAATCACTGGTTTTTCACAGTCAATACACGAGGAAAATCAACAGTCTCCTCTCTGTTTCGACCAGGGAAAGAGGGCAATAAGTAGATATCTCCAGTTGGAAAAGAACCATGGCCTAACAATTCAAAGTGTTCTTGTACATTAATCTCTCCCTTCTTAATCATCAAACTAATCTTGTAAAGAATCTCAGAGATACAGAAATGTGAAATGACATAAATACTGTATTATGTAAGTGTCAAGGAGTATACCCTGAACACAAAGACAGATGGGAAAAGGCTTCTGGCCCCAGTTCTATCATATACTTGGGGAACAAGCATAAGGATATACTAAGCCAGTTTCCAAGACAGAGTAACAGAGAATAACACCCTTTGAATGAAATAGTTATTTAAGGATATGGCATTTCCTTTAAGTGATCTAGAAATCAATTAGTTTCAATCTATTTCATTGTACTGACTACTAAAATGAGGACAGAAGACTCAGTGGTGTCCTCCCTCAAAAAAAAAAAAAAATTGACTTGGAGAAACTTAAGATTCTATAAGTGACGTTTTACAAAAACACTTTTTCCCCACATACTGGAACGAGTTTGTTGTGTTACGCGGTGCTATTCATGTATTCCCAGGCACATACCGATGGTTCTGCTCTATAGCACCCACATCCTCCTGGCAAGCAATGAAGTGTTTCTGTTATGACTGTCACCATTGTTTTGACTGTCTTTAACCTGCCTGGCAACTTGAGAATCCTTTTGTCAGGATCTGCACCCATAAAGTGGTCACAGCATGGCCTTTGTTGATAAACTGTTCTCACTTCACTGACAGATATTTTCTGGTGTCTTGAATATAGTGACAGTGATCCCACAGTGACAGCTAACACTGGAAATTTTCTACAGTCCAATTTTAACTATAAGATATAGAAGACCCAGGTGAATTGAATTGACGGGCCATAGGGTACAAATGCAAACTCCTTCCAGGAATGTTTGAGAATATCTAGTTATGTACATCCTTGCCAACATTAGGTACTATGCTATTTTAAAATCTTTGTCAATTGGATTAATTAAAAATAATCTTTTTATAATTTATCTTTTTTATTATTTAATATTTTCATATCTTAATTTGCCATTTTTGTTTTTCACTTGGTGACTCTCTTCACCTGTTTTTCTATTGAGGACATCGTCTTTTATTCAATTGGAAGAGCACTTTATGTACAGAATATCAACTCTAAAGTTGAGAATATATTAAGGGGTAAATGACCAATATGTCTTTGATCTAAAATACCTGCAATAGGATGGAGAAAATGTTATTCATTAAAATTCCAGAGGAGTTAGTAGTGGAGAAGTATATTTCTCTGCAGTCGTATATTTCTCTGCAGTCTGTACTTGAAGAAAGGTTGCTTTGGAGCTTGAATTTTTGGAAGTTTGAGACATAGAATAGGCATGAGAGAAAGTGGAAAGTTGTGGATATGTGACCTGATTGGAAGCAATCTAAACGTCCAGCAATATAAGGTTGGTTAAGTAAATTATAATATAATCCACGTCGTGAGATGCTATGCAATTGTGGTAGGCAGCTTCTAAAATAGCCCCCAGTGATACCTGGCCCATTGTATCATCTTTTGTGTCATCCTTGCCCCTTGAGGGCTGTCTGGACCTAATGACTTGTTCTAACCAACAGAATATGGCAAAACTGAGGGGATATTACCTCTGAGACTGGGTTAGAAAAAGACTGGCTTCTCTCTTGGTCACCCCTCTTGCTCTCTCACTTCCTCTGATAGAAGCCAGCTGCCATGAGCTGCTCTGTGGAGAAGCCCACATGGCAAGGAACTAAGGGCAGCCTCCAGCCAACAAGTGAGGAACTGAGGTCTCAGACCAATGGCCTACAAGGAACACAATCCCACCAACAAGCATGTGTGTGAGTTTGCAAGCAAATCCTGCCCCAGTTGAGGCTTGTGATTTCTGTAGGCCTAACCCACTTAAATATTTGTTGCTTTAAACACTAAGTGTTGGGGTAATTGGCTAATGCAGCAGCCATTAAAAATGATAATGTGGATGTGTGGCGTCTCCTGATGGTGTGGATATGGGTGTGTGTACATGTAGTCTGTCCTGCTGCAACACATGCAAAGCTAAGATCCTAAGGACCTTATAAAAGCTCCCTTTCTCTATCCTTTCTAGTACTTTTCATTTTCCATACTTGTGAATTACCATTTTTCAGATATTATATAACCCTCTGAACCTTGGGAAGCTCCAATGAGTACACACTAATTTGTTGTAGCTGCTGAACTACCTTATCTTCTTTTGATTCTGCCCCCACACATTCCTTCCCCTTATGTTTGACTCTTGCAATTCTCTTTACTGCCCACTCTGCCTTTTCCTTAAGTCAGTCTTAAGCGCTCACTAGAGTTAAGGGGCATTGGAAACACTAGGACTCTATCCATCAGCCCCTTAACACACCTATAGCACAAAGATTATTGACATCCTTAAAGGAAGCTTTGAAGTCCTCCCATCAGCTAATGCCTTCTAAATTATCCCCCCCAAAATCAACTATGGTAAAGATGATTTTAATATTGAGTAATGTTATTTCTTTCTGGTATTCAAAATATTAATAACAATGGTATAAGTGATAACTCTTAGCTCTTTATAATTACAAAATCCCATTTCCCTAGCAGGCCATCTAGGACAATGGTCTTCATTGTGTTGATTTGAAAGCATGTATATGAAACAACAAAGTTGACCTCCATCTCCCACAGAGTCTATTGTGCATCAGATGCCAAAGTAGCCAAAGAGGCTTCACACAAGATCCAAAGAACATTCAACTTCTCAAAAGCATCCCTGGGTAAGAAAAAAATTCTCCTCCAGTAGAATTATCTCACTTCAGCACCTGCTTCTCATATTCTTATTTCCCATGATCTTGGCTGTTTCCCCAGTTTCTGGGTTCATCCTGTAACCACAACTCTGGCTCAGCTGTTCAGCTCTCCACATCTCCTGATGACTCCTATTTTCAATCTTGACCGTCCCCGTGATCCTGTCTCTCTTGGCTCCCAGCCTCAACCTGATGCCCACTTGGTGCTTTCTGTTTCTGAACACCTTTGAACAACCAGTCCCAGGTAGTAAGGGCATCACACTGGACACATAGGAAGCTAATTAATGGACCTCTAGGAATATTATTAGGTGTAGTCATATTTAGGTCCTGTTAAAGAAAAAAAATTATTTGACACTTGTTAATTGGTAGGGAAGACTTTAATCAGAACTATTGTGATAGGTGTCAAGGCAATCACAGCAGGGAAGAGATATCTGGCTCCATGCCAAATACAGCAAAGACAGCTGAGGGTCTGTATCCAAGGAGCAGAATTGGGGGAGATCATGGATAGAGAACTACTAAGAGGAGACTTCAATGGTAGGGGGATTTTTGCTAAACCAACTTAACAGAATTCTTGCTGATGGCAGATCAAGGTAATGAAATATTGAGGGTGGGGGGGATGAGGAATTTGATTAGACAACAAGGATGGGAGACTCTCTCTAAACTGTTGCAGGATACTTGCGAAAACTGGACTCAGCAGGCTGAAAACAAGACCCAAGGACAAGGACTAATCAGAAAGAGTGTTCAGAGGAGCCTGTTTACAGTTTGGTCAAAGAGAGTCTTTGTCAGCCCAAATCAGCATTTGTAAACAGAAGAAGGCAAGAGGGAAGTTAACAGATATTTAATGACTGTCTGATTGTGACACTGTGTTATTATGTGGTACTTTGTTTATATTATCTTATTTAATCCTAATTAATATAAGGAAGGTATTATTAACCTCACCTTACATATGAAGAAACTAAGGCTCAAAGAAATTTGATAATAGACCCTGGGATCAGAAAACCTAGATTAGATGTTGGCTTTTTCTTGTAAACTTTCACTATCTCTAGTGACCTTAAACAAGTCACTTAACCTCTCTCAGTCTCAGCTGATGTTCAAAATGAAGACAATATACATTCCTCTCTGGTCTTTTATCAACTGTTATCTATGTGGGAATTACTACATAACTTGTCTCTCTTAAATTTTGTCTCTAGATTCATATATCCAAATGCCTACTAGATAGATGCTCTTGAAAATAAACGTCCCAAATTGAACTCATTGTCTTACTTCAAAATACCTCTCTGCTTCCTAAATTCTTGACCTCATTAAATGACAGCTATATCATTTTCCAAGCTAGAAACACAGAGTTATACTCAACTCCAGGCACTCAAGACTCCCATACCAAAACATACACAGTTCCATAAGCAGATACGTAATCCTAAGAGAAATATTTCCCAAAGCCATCTTCTCGAGTATGTCTTCATGGTCACTCTGTTCATGCTCTCATGTCCCCTGGGCTGCAAATGACAGTCTCCGGTGACTTCCTAAACCAATAATTACTATCTTCCCCAGTCTGTCCTCTTAAGAGTCATAACTGTCATATCTATTAAAACTGAATCTGATCATGTCACTGTGTTGCTTAAAAACCCTATTAATACTTCACTGCCTACCAGTGCAATCTAAAGCCCTTAGCTAGGTATTCGAGGCCCTTCTCAGTCAGCATCAACTTCTTGCCTAGCAGCACCCCTAACTGCCCCTCCCCACTGAGCATCCATTCAGAAAACTCTCCCTCTGTATCACCTGTTCCCTCTCTGAAATGCCCATCCCCTAATTTTGTACCTAGTCAAATGCCTTCAAGATCCAGGTAAAATGTCATCTTCCTCCCTGAATTCCTCTGGCATCATCTCCTCATCCTCCTGACATCCACAGCACATTTATCCATGCCTCTAGCATAATGCTTAATCACAAAGGAAGTTAATATCCCATACATCTATTTCTCCCATCAAACTAGATGCTTCATGAATGTAAAGACCATGTATGAGTCACACTTATGTCTCCTGAGACTTACTTAATCTAAAATATCATTACACCTGCAATACATTTCTTAAGCCACAAAATTACAGAAAATAAAATAGCTCTCTTTGTCCATCATTTAAAATCAAGAAAAACAAAGACAGCTACAATTCAACATGCAATGTTAATTCAAACTCGGCAAAGTTCCCATTCCTTTAAAATTAAGGAAAAATAAGATCCAAAAACACTCATTCCCTAAGATTAAAATACATTATTGTATAATTATAGACTACATTTAAAAATTGAAGTGTGTTGGTTCTTTGGGTATTTGATTTCTTTCATTCCATTTACAACTTTTATACCATAAGCCTTCTAAAGTCATTTCCTAAGTAGTTACTAGAATAAAAGAAATTTAAATTAAATACTTTAAAGTTTTTTCTTAGGAATATTAAATCATCACTGCCAATGACTGCTCAATATATATTCTGGGTTGCTATGATTCTTAGTTAAAAAAATAAATTCTATAATAGAAAAACATTAAACATTCCTCTGCAATAAAGCAATTCTAAATGATGTAATAGCAACTTATAGATATATAAGCTCATTATTTGCAATATTCTTCATTGTTTTAGTTATCAGAGAGGAGGTACAAATATTATAAACAGTTTGTTTGCAAAATATAATTGCTTTAGGGACTTCCCTGGTGGCGCAGTGGTTAAGAATCTGCCTGCCAATGCAGGGGACACAGATTCGAGCCCTGGTCCAGGAAGATCCCACATGCCATGCAGCAACTAAGCCCATGTGCCGCAACTACTGAGCCTGCGCTCTAGAGCCCGCAAGCCTCAACTACTAAGCCCACATGCCACAACTACTGAGCCCACATTCCACAACTACTGAAGCCCGCGTGCCTAGAGCCTGTGCTCCGCAACAAGAGAAGCCACTGCAATGAGAAGCCCGTGCACCGCAACGAGGAGTAGCCCCTGCTCACCACAACTAGAGAAAGACCACGTACAGCAACAAAGACCCAACTCAGCTAAAAATAAAATAAATAAATTTTTTAAATATATATGTAATTGCTTTATTATTATACAATCTGCCCTGTTAAATATTAAATTTTAATTATTAAATAATGTATGTTAAATTATTACATAACCTAAATATTTATACAATCTGTCACTAAATTCTATGATCTTTATGATCCACACTGACTCATCAGAATTACTAAGAACTACAATTCAAACCTGTGCTAATATTTAGAACTTTTTCTGAACAATGTCTTTCAACAGACAGAAACATGTAAATGTTATGCTCACTGTTTCTTCACTGTAGAACTCAACATGTCTTCTTGCCTCTAAATTACATTTATCAACTACACTATATTGTAAAGAGTAGTTTATTTACATGCTTCCCAAAAAAACCTGAAATGCCATTTTCTCTAGGTAATTTTCCTAATACTGTTCCTCTGGATAATGTGGCCTGGTCCATTTCATTTCTGTGAAAAAAACAAATGGACATTTTATCTACCTTTCAGGTATATTTTGCTTTGTCAGAGACTGCTAGTTATCTACTCAATATCCATTCTCCCCTTCTTCCCCATTAATGGGATTCCAATTTTGTTGGCAGCATCCATGTGCTCAAGAAAAAAAAATAGCACCTATATTTCCCACGACCCTTGCAGATGGGATGGTCATGGGACATAGAACAGGCCAATGCTATGGAAATGGAATTTGTTGTTGAGCCTTCTGGAGAAGCTCCAGAAAAAGGAAATCTAACTCAGCTGATACGGTCATTTTTGTCCTTTGCTCTTGTCCCTTCTTCCTTCTTTAGACCTTGAGAAAAAGGCCAAAAGAATTGCAGACATTTTAGCCCTGACACCCAGAGCCACCAAGGCAATACCAGCAACCACACTTCTCATTACGTAAGAAAAAAACAAGCTCCTGTCTTGTTTAAGCCACTGTTTTGAGTTTTCTGTTTCACAGCCAAACTGAATCCCCAAGAAATCTGTACTAATACAGTTACTAGAATCACACTGTGCACCTATCTACACAAAAGAATGGCACTGCTTGCACACATGGATTTTATTAAATTTTAAGTTTCAGCACTTTAGTAAAAGTCATTAGACAGATCCAATTTTGTCTATAAATGAAAAGCTTTTGAGAGAATAGGTCCCAAAAGAAGAGGACAGTATATAGTAAAGAGGCAAGACAATGAAAGAAAAGGTCAGCATCCTCAAAGACAGATTCCTCCACAATAGAGCACTAGAAAAGGATTAGGCAGAGTCCAACAGAGCTGCTTCTGAAAATAATAGCTATGTTTAAAAAAAAAAAAAAAGGAAGAAAAGACTATGAACATCATAGCCTTTGAAATGTGTAGGATGTTACAAAAGTAATGATGTGTTCTATATATCTGTTCTTTACATTGTGAATTCATTATTTTGTTTGAAATTCTCAGAACTTCAGACATACTCATAAATACCAAGTCATATATAAAAGATTTTGAATTTATTGTCTCTTTCATTGAATATTTTAAATGACTACTCTATGCCAGACACCAACTATTCTAGGCCCTGGAGATAGGGCTGTAAAGGAGACAGTCAAAGCTTTTATTGCTAAGGAGCTTACAGTATGAAGCAGGGGAGGGGAGACAGATGTACACAAGTTAGTGATAAGTGCTGAAGAGGAAAAGAAAAAGGGAAGAGGTGAGAGATGTCAGGAGTTGGTATGATTTGAGATGGGGTAGTGAGGAAACCTCACTGAGATGACATGTAGTAAAGACCTAAAAGGAGAAAGAAGGGACTTCTCTGGTGGTACAGTGGTTAAGAATCCACCTGCCAATACAGGGGACATGGGTTCGAGCCCTGGTCTGGAAAGATCCCACATGCCACAGAGCAAGTAAGCCCGTGTGCCGTAACTACTGAGCCCGCATGCCACAACTACTGAAGCCCGCACCCCTAGAGCCCATGCTCTGCAACGAGAGAAGCCACCGCAATGAGAAGCCCACGCACCACAACAAAGAGTAGCCCCTGCTCTCCACAACTAGAGAAAGCCCACGTGCAGCAACAAAGACCCAACACAGCCATAAATAAATAAATTTTAAATTAATAAATAAAAGGAGTTAGGAAACAACTTATGTTGCTTAATTCCCCTCCCCCACTGGCCTGGAAAGAACATTCCAGGCCAGTGGGGGAGGGGAAATAAGCAAAAGCAAAAGTAGGGAGGTTGGAGTGCTTACTTCACGTGCTGCTCAGAGTAGAGTTGGAGGCCAGTGGGACTAGAGGGGAATAAAGCATTAATTTGAATACAACGTGATTGTGTAACATCTCAGACAGCACATCCATTTGCTCAACATTCATCCACAACATAAAAAACTTACACTTGTGCCTCATAGTTTACAATGATATGGGGGATGGGAGTTCTCGAATGGAACATTTTAGAAAACAATAACAACAACGGAATTCTTGAGATACCACAAGAAAACTGGCTTTCAAATGACTGGTCAGAAGGAACCATATCTTCATATTGTTACCACTTTTTAAAAGGGAATGGCACTCAAGCATTTCTTGCACTTTTTAAATCTCAGGTTTTCAAAAATGTGCTGCCCATATTAAGTACTAGTTTCAAACTTTAGAAGATTTTTATCCTATAATAACACGTAATTTTCTGAAAGAGTATTGCACTTGCGTGAAGAAAATTAAGCACCTGTCTCAATTTAGGAGTATGTCTGAAAGAGTATCCCTTAAAAGGGTTATATTCTTAGGGGTCAGAAATAGTAGATTGAGGTTTGTAATGTGTATCAAAATGGAAATTTTATTTTGATAGATTTTATATCATTCCAATTGCCCCACTGAAATGTGGATATAAGAATGCCAAAATCTGCTGCATTAAAATTTTAAACTCGTTGCTCTCAAATGAATGTATCTTGACTGCCTATGTGCTTGGGGTGAGTCATTTATCCTCTTATTCTCCCACAGAGAATTTGGTATATAACTGATTCACTATGCTGTACAGCAGAAACTAACACAACATTATAAATCAGCTATACTCCAATAAAATTTGTTTTAAAGTATAGAAAATGTTGCTATAAAAAAGTAAAAAAAAATCCGCAGTGAAATATATATATATATTAAAAATAATAACAACATACAGATTGCATATAATACAAGGCATAGGAAACAGAATGGCAAGGCTCAACAGTAATGCTGAAATGTGGAATATAAGAAAACAATGTTTTCAATATTCTGAGGGAAATACATTTTTAATCCACAATGCTATATCAAACAAAACTATTAATCATAGGAAGATGAGATAAAGATATTTTCAGACTTGCAAAAAAGCATAAAAATGTATTTCTCAAACATCCTTTCTGAAGCAGCTGTTGAAAATTTTCTTTATATAAAACAGAAATAAAAAAACAATAAAGGAAGACATGGGACCCAGAAACACAGTCCATCATCAGGATGGCAGCAAAAGAAAGTAATTTCCAATCCACAATTCAGAAATTTTAATTTGAAAAGAGAAAAATACAAAGTATAAAATGACTCATTCCAAAAAAATAAAAAGCAGTGTTTTGACACAGTTGGAGAAATAAAATCAAATTACCTACTCCTGAGATTATATTTCCTCCACTAAAATCACCTATTTCTTGTTTCAACCCTTCAACCTTCCTTGAAGGTAACACTACACTGAATTATAGAGGATGCAAGATGTTTCTTCAAATATGAAAAGAATCTTGGTATTTCTGAACCAGGAAATATTAATAGCTTATTGTTCTCACAAATTATTTGAATTTTTTAAACTTATCTTCCCTATATTTTTCTGGCCTCCAAAATTGGTATGTGAGACCAGGGATTATAATGCATCCTTTATTGTAATGCCAAAAGTTACCAACATAAGTATTCAATAAACAACTATGTAGCCTACATGATACTGAGTTTATAGTAGTTGAAGCGTAATTAATTCACGTGAGTTGAGTTGCTACTTCAGGTGTGATGACTCTTAATGATGCTACATAAGAAGCTATCAAAGAACTGCATAACAAAGACCCAACAGGTGTAAGCAAGTGGGGCTCCAGTATTTTGAAAAACATATTAGAAGAAAGCAGACCTTCCCTAAATATCTAGTGACAGAGACTCATTACATAAAGACTATACTTTGAGCAAATACTAGACAAAGACTAGGAAATTTCTGTGATTCTAATTAGGGTCCTAAAACAAGAAGTTGACAGTCCAGAACAGATGGCATGAGAAAAGTAGGAGTATATCCCTGGGATGAAAGAAAGAAGGAAGAAAGGTAAGAAAGAACTGAGGGAGGGAGGGTATTCAGGAGAGAGAAAAGGAAGAATTGAAGACAGAAAGAAGGAAGGGAAAGAAAAAGGAAGGGAAATACAAAAGGAACAGAATATTCGGAACTATTCTCTTAGTGGCACTAAGTAAAGGTTATCATTAGTACCCTCACAGAAGTTATTGTCAGAATTCACTATTTCTTTCATTTATTTAACAAACATGCATTGTGACTGTGGTGTCAGGCACTGTGCCCGGAATTAAGGATTCAACAATGAACCCTATACCAGTGATAACTCTCCTCATGGAGTTTAAGATTTGTGTATAGATGCACGTATATCTCATAAAAATGTGTATTTTCCCGTGTTATTATTTTTATAATTCTCAACATACCCTTTTGTGTTTTCCTCGAAATCCAGAATAAAGAAACAAGTCCAGGCCATAACTGGGTTAGTCTTACTGACCATAGCCAAGACTTTGGGGCAAAGAGGATGCCAAGTGTATGGGGCCAAATAAGCACCACTCTACAGAATCATGTTTTACTAAGTTGTTTTTTTTTTTCTGTGTACACCACTTATTACAGCTACTGGTTTGTTTTTATTACTTCTGTTGATGCTAAAAGGGACATCTGGAAACCAGGGATTAAAAGTTTTCAGCTCCATGTGAGCTCAGGGTTATAGCCCCAGATAGGCAAGTAACTCTAATCAATTTTGCCAAGATTGTCACTAATAGAATCTGTAAGATCAAGACTGGTGTGTCAAGGGTCTCTTGTAGCAAGAAATATTTTAAAAGCTGCAGTCTTTTGGAATTCTGCTTTCCCCTGTAGCCCACTATGCCTCTGGGATATACTGAAGTAGGATTTCAATAAAGACTAAGCTTACATTTTACATATGGAATTGAAACCAACAGAGAAGACCTGAGACTCAGTCATAAGCAAGGGTTCAGGCAAGTTATTTTATGTATCTCTCCTACACACAAACTAGAAGCTATAGCTCTAAAATTGATCCCACTGTGACCTGAGGCAAAACATTCTCCAGAACAAATGTGTGCACTAATTGCCCTCCTTTATCCATTTGTTCCCCATCATTTCCTGGTTTCCCCTTTTCTCTTTACCTTTGCCCCATGGTGATCTCTCATGAGAAGGAATCTGTTTCCTTTTTTCCATTACAGAATCGAAAGAAATACGAGAAACGGGTTGTCTGAAATAAAAATTAAGAGGACAAAGGACACATTCAAGAAAAGAATCCCTTAAAAACTACTGGAACACATTTGGATGTGTTTTCATTCACCAACTTGTGCAATTGAATCCTTAAGAGATCAGGAAAAGAAGCGCCCCAATTCTTTTATAGAAGACCAATAAGATTAGTAATCCCTTTGCTTCTTCCTCTCCCTTGTGTAAGCCACCCTAATAAAGAAATGAATTCCCCTCTCCTCTTTTTATTTTCATTGTGTGTGTCAAAGCCTTGGACGGACATTTTGTTATTCTGGAGTCCTGTGGACAAAGATATTTGAGATGTGAGGGGCATGTTAAGAAACCATTTATAGCTTATACAACAGAGCTTTAAAAAGCCCAGGGTCAGCACGGCAGTGTCTATTTCACCTAAAGCAAAGTTTTTCAGCCAAGGGAAAAAGAGAAATGGTGTTTTGAGTTTTATTTACCACATACTGATAGTTCAAAGAAAAACAAAAATAGCAGAGACTAAATGCACTATTACTGACCTAGACACAGAGAAAAAGGGATTTTTGAATGTGCAAAATAAAAAAATTTTTAATTACAATGCTTTGAAATTGTTATTTAACAATGTTTCTGTGTCCTGGCTTCAAGTTAGAAAAATCTCTGGAGCCAGAATTTCCCTTTTCTAAAACAGTATAAATCCTGAAAAACTTGGTTTCTAAACATCTCAATGATGATGATTACAAGAATTGGCTTTCAAAGACTTTTATTGTTACCAAAAGAGATCAGAATGAGAAAATAGTATTTGGTTGCCAGTAATATGAATTCTAATAGTGAAATTTGCATACACAGTTTTGCTTTTTGCAGCTTTTTAAGAGACTGAAACAGCAGTTTAAGGGCTCACAGACATTCTCTTACCTTCCATTAATCTTTCCCTTTAAAGGACTCTGGCTACTAACTACCTTTGGGCAAACTACCAACACAAGAGGTACCCAACTGTGAAAGTTTCCGTGAAGTCTCTCAGAGTCACATTCAGAAATAGGCGGCTAAATAAAGGGTGTGCCTGTGTGTGGAATGTGAGTTGGAAAGAGTGCCTAAATGGGTTAGCTTCTCTGAAAAGGGAATGGAAGCTGCATTTACAGGTGATAGAGATGGCTCTGTCGGTCAGTCACCTCCTACCAATCTAACTCACTCTGATCTTTCTTTTTCTTTTCCTACTTACCAACCAGCTCTCCTCCCCTGCTCAGAATCTTTCTCCTTGATATACAGATTGCCAACAAACACATGAAAGGATGCTCAACAACACTAATCATTAGAGAAATGCAAGTCAAAACTACAATGAGGTATCACCTCACACCAGTCAGAAGGGCCATCATCAAAAAAATCTACAAACAATAAATGCTGGAGAGGGTGTGGAGAAAAGGGAACCCTCTTTCACTGTTGGTGGGAGTATAAATTAATACAGCCACTATGGAGAACAGTATGGAGGTTCCTTAAGAAACTAAAAATAGAACTACCATATGACCCAGCAATCCCACTACTGGACGTATACCCTGAGAAAACCATAATTCACAAAGAGACATGTACCACAATGTTCATTGCAGCACTATTTACAATAACCAGGACATGGAGGCAACCTAAGTGTCCACTGACAGATGAATGGACAAAGAAGATGTGGCACATATATACAATGGAATATTACTCAGCCATAAAAGGAAACAAAATTGAGTTATTTGTAGTGAGGTGGATGGACTTCAAGTCTGTCATACAGAGTGAAGTAAGTCAGAAAGAGAAAAACAAATACTGTATGGTAACACATATATATATATAATTTAAAAAAAAAAAAAGGTTCTGATGAACCTAGGGGCAGGACAGGAAAAAAGATGCAGATGTAGAGAATGGACTTGAGGATGTGGGGAGGGGGAAGGGTAAGCTGGGATGAAGTGAAAGAGTAGCATTGACATATATACACTACTAAATGTAAAATAGCTAGTGGGAAGCAGCTGCATAGCACAGGGAGATCATCTCAGTGCTTTGTGACCACCTAGAGGGGTGGGATAAGGAGGGTGGGAGGGAGATGCAGGAGGGAGGGGATATGGGGATATATGTGTACATACAGCTGATTCACTTTGTTATACAGCAGAAACTAACACAACATTGTAAAGCAATTATACTCCAATAAAGATGTTAAAAAAAAAAAAGAATCTTCTTCCCTCTGCTAAGTCCTCTTCAAAGGAAACTGAGGTCAGGAAACAATAGAATACATACTACATGTGAGAGATTACCACCTCTTAAGTTGACTTCTTTAACTTCCCCCCTCCCTCCATTTTAAAGGAAATTCTCACTTGCTGCTCCCCAAGAACAAAATAGTTATTTTGTTGAATTAACACAAAAGGAACTTCTTGGGAGGGCTTGTGATCACAGTGGGCATTAGGCTTGGAGATGCAGTCACCCTGTGTTGTGACCCTTGGTCAAGTCTAGTGAGTAATGCAACTCCAGGCTCCTCCCCTCCAACCAGGGGATTCAACAACAGTCACCCGCACTGGAGAGCAGTGGGGTGGCCTGCAGACTCGAGTGGGCCTGCTGGGCTTGTACCCCAGCTACGCTAACTCCAAGCTGTATCAACATGAGCAAGTACCCATCTAGAAAATGGGATTGCTAAAGATAGTGTTGTTATGAGGTTTAAGTAAATAAATACTCATTAAGTGTCAAAGTGCTTAGAATAGTACCTGGCTCATAGGTTACATTAAATAGCTTGTCAAAATAAATTTTAGGCTTGTTAAAATAAAGTAACTTTAAAATGTAGATTGTAATCTATGTACCAATCCCATTTGTGATTAAAATATAATCAGTCATCTTTGTTCCCTTACTTTTAAAAATTTTACATGCTTGGCATTAGAACTCCTTGGCCCCCATTCTTCTACCTTATACAACATAAAATAAAACTCAAAATTGTATTGTTTCAGATAAGCATCTTTGGGTTTTTTTCCCTAAACACTACAGTACCTAGCACAAGAGCTTACACTTGAGTGGATTTTTGCAAGAATCGACTCTTTCTTAATAACATACTCTCTCATTCTAAATGACATAGGGAAAACTATATAGTCTAGGTTATTTCCCTATGGTTTTTTCATTTGCAGGCTGTGCTTTCAAGCATGAACACAACTAAGTAGAAAAAAAAAAAGGCTTCAGTTACTAAACCCTATAAGCCAGTACAAAAAGATGCAGCTAAAGGTGCTATTTTCCATCAAAATAGCTATCTTGAATGCATTTCATTGTGTTACTTCCAATTTTGGATGGTATTTTAATGGAAGTAAATGGAAGCTAAGGCCAGTTTGAGCAGTACTGTATTACAGGCTACAGCCATGACCCAGAGCAATTTGATTTAACCAGGTTCAATACTAGTTACACAATCCATTGCATCAGGAACTTCAGATTTTTCTCTGCAGTAAAACCGTTTAGAATCCTGATTTCCAGCCAATATTGACATCACCTGTTGTAATTCCTAATTAGAGTAGTGTGGACCAAAACAAGCCAATGGCCAAAATCTCATACGTATTCAGAAGAAAGTTGGTCAGTTGACCTTGCTCAGTAAGAAAGCAAAGAGTAAGCACTCAAGGAAGAAAAACATGTGGATTATTTATATAGATATGGAGAGAGAGAGAGATTCCTGGAAACAAGGCATTTAATGTTTTCAATTCAATATGTGCTTAGAGCCAGAGTTCCAAACCTCAGGACAGTAACTAATCAATTTAGCCACTTTTCACCAATAGCCTTTGTAAGGTTGAGACCAGAAGGTTAAGGTCTGCCACAACAAGATTACCATCTATTAAGTCATGGTTCTGTTCATCCTCTGCTCAGATTCAAGTTGTGATCCATGAAGGGATGTCCATCTAAAGGGTTGACATTTGGGCTTCATAAAATTCAGCATGTTAAAGACACATAATTCCAATTTAAAAAAATAATTTGATGGTAAAAGTCTTCACTTTACAAAACTTGAAAGATATTTTAAAGGCAAATGAACTTTACTCAGTGTTTGTGAAGAAATTGCTAAGTGACATCCCCAAAAGAAAATCTGAGAACATTTGGAATTGTTTAATTGAGCATTCACTGTCTGATTAGAATTATGATTTCAATAATGTTCAACATTCATAAAATAAACCAGAATCCTTGTACTGTGCAACCTCACATTAAAAGAAGAAACAACAGGGCTTCCCTGGTGGCGCAGTGGTTGAGAGTCCGCCTGCCGATGCAGGGGACACGGGTTCGTGCCCTGGTCAGGGAAGATCCCACGTGCCGCGGAGCGGCTGGGCCCGTGAGCCATAGCCGCTGGGCCTGTGCGTCCGGAGCCTGTGCTCCGCAATGGGAGAGGCCACAACAGTGAGAGGCCTGCGTACCGCAAAAAAAAAAAAAGAAACAACAAATTTAAAGGATCAATCAAGATGGTAAAGAAGCAGAATTAAAAGCAGCAACATATTCTAGAGTATCCCATACACTACTTTGCTTTCATATTAATAAGAAAACAGACTAAATAGGAACTAAAGAGGACAAGCACTTTTCAGCCACAAAAGACAGTGCCTACTTTGCGTGTTGGCCTACAAAAAACTCAATGGCCCTTTTTATTTATTTATTTATTTTTTATGACTGTCACTAAACACAGACCTCTCGAGTGGGAGGTGAGAGTACACACTGATGACTTCAGAAGGGCTTACTTTGTGAATGTCGTTGGGCCTGTCAATGGCCCTTTTTAGAAATACTAAATGGGAACTTTTCCAAGAAACACTTATTCAAAACCTCAGTAATAATCCTCGAGTTTCGTAAGACAGTACCGAAGATTTTTTTTTTAATCGTCTGACCATTCCTTTGGACATAGATAAAACTGAGTAAGCCTTTTGAGCTATCTCATGCCTCCTGCCCACACACACACCATGAATTATTAACAACACTGAAGATATCAGAAAACATATGGCAATAATCAGCTTTTCTAAATAACAAAACTAAGTTTTGAACACAGTTTTTTTTAATTGTGTGAAGTTTTTAAAAATATAAATAGCTTGAGATTTTTTTCTAATTCATAAGTAACACACAATACTTATGTGTAATTTAAAAAGGAAAAATAAAAGTACAAAGAAAGATATAATAGATAACTGAGAACATACTGTATAGCACAGGAAATTCTACTCAGTGCTCTGTGGTGACCTAAATGGGAAGGAAATCCCAAAAAGTGGGGATGTATGTACATGTATAGCTGATTCTCTTTGCTGTACGGCAGAAACTAACACAACATTGTAAATCAACTATACTCCAATAAAAATTAATTTTAAAAAAGTACAAAGAAAGAAAACAAAAGTCACCTATTATCTCATCACCTAAAAAAGTAACTACTAACATTCTGTTGTGTACTTCAAACTTCTTTCCATGCCTGTATATATATATATATATATATATATATATATATATATATATATATATAAATGTTTTTAGTTTGTATAAAATTGAGATCCCCCAGAATGTAGTTTTGGAAACAATAATATACTACAAACATTTTTTCACATCATTAAATATTCTTCTACTAATTATTTTAATTAAAATGGTATTTAACCAGTCTCTGAGATTACAGGTTAATTCTTTATTGCTATAAATAATGCTTTGGTAAATATTCTAGTAGATTAATCAAAAACTGTTTTCCTGGGAAACATTCCTAGAAGGGAATTGGGAATTTTTACATTAAATTATATGTATGTTTTAATGTTTTGGAATATATTGCCCAATATCTAGATGGCTCTTTTTTAAGTGTTCCATGTTTTACTTAGTTCACTGTGCTGCTAGCCAGGTTAGTAAAAATGATAGTCACCTAGAATCTTCCCATGGTTCATTCAAAAGGCTTTCACAATGCTGGCCTCCAGTATAACAAATAGGTATCGATTAGAGCTCAGGGGTCATTGTTCCCCCATCACTGCCTATGGCCCAGAGATGCCACCAAGAACAGACATCAGGACACCCTTACCTCAAGGGATCATTTAGCAAACATTATCAATTTGCAGTTGGGTGAGTATTCTAAAAACACTCAGAAATGAGGATTTCATATTCCAGGGGATTCTAAACTAAGTCACAATACACAATTTGTACTTACAGTAATTCCTAAATGAGTTTCTTTCAAAATAACTATATTGCACGTTGTTTTTAACAAAGATTTTTCCCGATTGTGATTAATTTAAATGTGAGTCCACGTGGTTTAGTAGTTAAGGGCAAAGGTAAGTTTAGCAACTGGTCTCCCTGTGTTTGAATTCTTTCCCTGCTACTTCCTGGTTCTGTGGCACTGAGCAAATTATTCAGCCTCTTTGTGCCTCAATTTCTTCACACGTGAAATTTGAGTATGAGTGAAATTTCTCCTGTAGTTGTTATATTAAGAGCATTAAATAAGAGAATCTGTGTAAAATGCTTAACACCATGCCTAGCACATAATAAGCATTCAATATCTGTTGGTAGTTATTATTAAGCAAAACTTGCCTTTGGCACTTTAAAACTTGTTGCCCTTCATCCTTCATCTGCCTAATAAAAGAAAGTACATTCTGTGCAGCGTGTGCGAATATAAGGTCTTTTGCGTCTCTGTGATACCAAAAGAACTTTGGTGACCCTTAGAAGCCAGTGTTGATTAAGCAGTTAGGTAAAATCCTCTCTGGCTCGTCAACCTCTGTGTTTATAGTGAAACAACACTGGCATCTAGTGATCAGAGAAATGAATTACATATTCTGGTAAACTGGCAAATTTAAAAGCCTGTGGTCTTGGCCCAAGCAAGGAGTTTTCATACTGTCTTCCAGTAAACAAGTTACATAAATCCTAGGTAGATTTGTGCATAAGCTCTTTGGCTATAGCTCATCCTTTGTTATATAGAAAGTGTTCTGAACAACTGAAGTCCACATTATCCATCACATCAACCTTCACTCTTTGGTTTTAATCAATTTGTTTACCTTAAAATTCTGAAAAAGAGGAATATATTTAAGAGAAATATTAGTATATGTTCATTTTACTTTCAAAGCATATATAAAAGTCTAGCAAAGTAATGCAAATTAATCCAACATAATACAGCTTTGAATATTAAATATTAATTTATGAATCCGTTTTATACAATTTTATAATGGGGATTAAAGAATTGAAACCATTGTGTTAAATAAAACATAACCAATCAAGGATTTTTCAGTTTCATCTATACTTTTCTATAACAAAGAGGAGTTGGAAAATTAATATTTCAGGAAAGGGTTTATACATCAATCATGAAACAAGCTTTAAGAGAGTTTCTTACAAGAAAGTTAGATTAGTCACAGGAAATCCATCATTATAGGTCTATATTACTGAAGCTGTGCTGGAACTGTTTTGCCTGGTGTTACAGTCACTGGTTAAACTCTTGCAAGGAAGCCTAAAGATTTAACTCAGCAGCAAGACCTCAGAAATGTTAATTAGAAATGCTAATAGGTGCGACTAGATCATGAGAACAAAACTAACAGTGATCCCCTGAGTCAGCTGAGCCATGGGTTCATCACCATCACTGTTAACAGCACCTACTGCTTGTAGAGCATTTATTACATCTCACACACTCTGCTAGGCTCTTCTAATTCATAACTATTCATTTATTCAACAAACAGACTATCTACAGTGCTGCCAAACCATGTAATGACAATGGCGGGTCACAACAGGCATAATCCTTGTCCTAACTGAGCTTATAAGCCACTGGAGAAGATAACAATAATCACCAAACTGAAATAAACTTATAACTGTATTATGAGCTGAACTGTGTCCCCCTAAAAGTCATTCATCAAAGCCCTAACCCCAGTACCTCAGAATGTGACTGTGTTTGGTGATAGGGCCTTTGAAGAGGTAATTAAGTTAAAATGAGGCTTTTAGGATGGGCCCTGATCCAATCTGACTGGTGTCCTTACAGGAAGAGGAAATGTGGACACAGGGACCACAGGGGTGAATACACACACAGAGAAAAGACCATGTGAGGATTCAGTGAGAAGGCAGCCCTCTACAAGCCAAGGAGAGAGGCTTCAGGAGAAACCAAACCTGCTGACACTTTGATCTTGGACTTCTGGTCTCCAGAATTGTGAGAAATAAGTTTCTGCTTTTAAGTCCACCGGCCTGTGTTATTTTGTTGTGACAGCCTTAGCAAACTAATACACTGTGATAAAATGCCATTTAAGGAAGGTTCAAAGAACTATGAGCACACATAACAGAGCATTTGACTTAGTCAAAGAGTCAGAGAAAAATGAACCCTGAAGAATGAGTAGAGGTTAATAAGTCTGAAAGGGAGAAGCAGCATGCTCCATGCTGAAGGGAGAGCTTGTACAGGGCCCTGGGGTGGGAAGAAGAAGGGCATATTTCCGGAAGTAAGGGGAAATTGATATGGCCAGAATGCAGGCAGTAAATGGCTGCATGCTTTGAAATGAAGCTGGAGAGGGAAACAGAGACCAGATCATGCAGATACTTGCAGGCCAAGAGTTAAAGGTTTTGGTCTTTATCCTGCAAAAATTGGAAATCATTAATGTGCTTTCAGCAGGGGATAATATAATTTTGAATTTAAAGATCACTCCAGCTGGAGAAGGGAGCAAGACAAGAAAGGAATGAGGAGACCAGTTAGGAAGTTATTTCAGTGTCTAGTGTAGAGAAGCGATATAGTGAAGGAGGGTGAGAGCAGTGAAAGATGTAAAGATATAGACAGATTCAAGAGATATTTAAGAGATACTGCCACAAGGACATGTCAATTACTTAGTTTTGAGGGGTGATGGAGAAAGGTCCTTCCAGGTTTCTGGCTTGTAAAAGTGGTACCATCCTTTAAGAAAGGGAGGTGAATAAGAACAAGATTTGGAAAGAAAAAAATTTAACTCTATTCTTGGCTCTATTTAGTTGAGTCTGAGGTTGAGTCTGAATTCCTCTACTTTGACATCCAAGCAGAAATTTCAACAAGTTGGTTAGAATGACAAGTTTGGAGCCCAGAGAAGAGATCTGGGCTACAGATATGAATTTGGGAGTCATTCACCTGTAAGTAGTAAGTAAAGCCAAAGGTGTAAGTGGAAATACCTAGGAAAACAATATAAAGTAAGAAGAGAAGGGCCTAGGACTGAGTTTAAGGAACTCCAAAGATAAAGGAGTAAACAGACAGGTAGGAGGAAACCCAGGGAAGTGCAATGTCATGGAATCTAAGAAGAGAATGATCACCAATGTAGGATGCTGCTGACCTATTAGGATTGATTTACGAATATGTGAGAGCTGTTTCAGGGCTTAGCTGAGGGGTGAATGCAAGAAGAAGTATGGAAGAAATGAAAATGGAGAAGTATTTTGAGATATTTTCCTAGTAGAGGAAGGAAATAGCTATGAGGTTGACAAAATGTTTGAGGTATAGTTTCTCGGGTTTTATGAGTATTATGGACTGAATGTGTCCTCTCAGAATTCATATATTGAGACTCAACTCCCCAATGTGATGGTATTAGGAGGTGGGGCCCTTGAGAGGTGCTACAGACTGAAAGTTTGTCTCCCCAAAATCATATGTTGAAATCCGAATCCCCAACATGATGGTATTAGGAGATGGGGCCTTTGGAATGTGATTGGGTCATAAAGGCAAAGCCCTCATGAATGGGATTAGGGCCCTTATAAAAGAGACCCCAGAGAGCTCCCTTGTCCTTCCACCATGTGAGGATACAGACAGAAGTTGGCAGTCTCCAACCCAGAAGAGGGCTTTGCCAGAACTCAACCATGCTGGCACCCTGATTTCAGACTTCCAACCTGCAGAGCTGTGAGAAACAAACTTCTGTTGTTTATAAGCCACCCAGTCTATGGCACTTTGTTATAGCAGCCGAACTAAGATAGGGTGTAATCAGGTACAGAAGAGGTCATGATGGTGGATCCTACATAATAGGATTAGTACTCATACAGTGAGAAGGCAGCCATCTGTAAGCCAGGAAGAGCCCCATCTGCCTGCACCTTGATCTTGGACTTCTCAGCCTCCAGAACTCTGAGAAATAAATGTCTGCTGTGTAAGCCACCCAGTCTATACCATACCAGGACTAGGACAGTGGGGATGCCAGTGGGGCGGGGGTAGGATTTTGCTTGGTTTGGCTATGGTTTAGTGGGAGGTACAGGAATATGCTTTAACCTGATGAGAATCGCAGTATCTCTGAAAGGAAGACATTTTGGTTCACATACTATAGATCAGGAACCCAGTGGTCATAAAGATTAATTAGTCTTAAATAATACAGCTAATAAGTGATTGAACCAGGTCCTAAAGCCAGGACTGTCTGACTCCACTTTGCCATACTGCCTCCCAACAAATATCTATTGTGTACCAACTACATGCAAGACCAGATAATATAATTCATATCTAATCAGGACTGGGGACACATTCAGTACAAAATATGATGATGACACTCTGTACAAACAGAATCTGTTCTCAAGTTTAGTACATACCAGAAAGATCCTTTCTGGCCCTTAGAACTGCCAGCTTTGTATTTTAGCAACATGAAAATTTAGAGCTGCCTAGAAATTTTGAGCTGCCTTGAGCAACGAGGAATTGGGGGAAGGGATGAAGAAATGGCAGATTGGAGAGTAGGAAAGAGGGGAAAAGGCATTCTTAGAGATCCATGGAGAAAAATTGGAATCACTAATTTATGTAATATCCTTAATACTGCTATAGTTCTGATGGTATCATCTCATCTTATTTCTCACCCACATGTCCCTCCCTTATGGAGATTTTTTAATAAGCATGATCAGAAGATGTTTTCAATGGAAGATACCATCTTTGTTGGGGTTGTAATCCCTAACTACTGCTCGAATTCCAGTAAGAAAGAGCCCTCAAGAATTCCAAGCACAGACCTCCCTTAAGACCTAACACCACTGGATATTTGTTTGGTGTGTTTAGTACTTCTCCAGGGAATATTTTTAAAAAGGAAAGAACTGAAAGGTTCTCTTTCAGTGACTTTCAACTTTGGCTACACACTGGAATCATCTGAAAAGCTTTAAAAATACTGCTGTTTACTCTCTAACACCATACACAAAAATAAACTCAAAATGGATTAAAGACCTAAATATAAGGCCAGACACCATCAAATTCTTAGAGGAAAACATAGGCAGAACACTCTATGACATGAATCACAGCAAGATCCTTTTTGACCCACCTCCTAGAGAAATGGAAATAAAAACAAAAATAAACAAATGGGACCTAATGAAACTTCAAAGCTTTTGCACAGCGAAGGAAACCATAAACAAGACGAAAAGACAACCCTCAGAATGAGAGAAAATATTTGCAAATGAAGCAACTGACAAAGGATTAATCTCCAAAACATACAAGCAACTCATGCAGCTCAATATCAAAAAAACAAACAACTCAATCCAAAAATGGGCAGAAGACCTAAATAGACATTTCTCCAAAGAAGATATACAGATGGCCAAGAGGCACATGAAAAGCTGCTCAACATCACTAATTATTAGAGAAATGCAAATCAAAACTACAGTGAGGTATCACCTCACACCCGTTAGAATGGGCATCATCAGAAAATCTACAAACAGCAAATGCTGGAGAGGGTGTGGAGAAAAGGGAACCCTCTTACACTGTTGGTGGGAATGTAAATTGATACAGCCACTATGGAGAACAGTATGGAGGTTCCTTAAAAAACTACAAATAGAACTACCATATGACCCAGCAATCCCACTACTGGGCATATACCCTGAGAAAACCATAATTCAAAAAGAGTCATGTACCAAAATGTTCATTGCAGCTCTATTTACAATAGCCAGGACATGGAAGCAACCTAAGTGTCCATCAACAGATGAATGGATAAAGAAGATGTGGCACATATATACAATGGAATATTACTCAGCCTAAAAAGGAACGAAACTGAGTTATTTGTAGTGAGGTGGATGGACCTAGAGATTGTCATACAGAGTGAAATATGTCAGAAAGAGAAAAACAAATACCGTATGCTAACACATATATATGGAATCTAAAAAAAAAGAAAAAAAAATGGTCAGAAGAACCTAGGGGCAAGACAGGAATAAAGATGCAGACCTGCTAGAGAATGGACTTTAGGCTATGAGGAGGGGGAAGGGTAAACTGGGACAAAGTAAGAGAGTGGCATGGACATATATACACTACCAAACGTAAAATAGATAGCTAGTGGGAAGTAGCCGCATAGCAGAGGTTGATCATCTCAGTGCTTTGTGACCACCTAGAGGGGTGGCATAGGGAGGGTGGGAGGGAGGGAGATGCAAGAGGGAAGAGACATGGGGACATATGTATATGTATAACTGATTCACTTTGTTATAAAGCAGAAACTAACACACCATTGTAAAGCAATTATACTCTAATAAAGATGTTAAAAAAAAGAAATACTGCTGTTAAAAACACTGATGCTGAGAATCCAAGAGGCAGAGTCAAGATGGAGGTGTGGGAAGATGTGAGTTAGCATCTCCCCACAACTAGGGCACCCACCTACCACTGGTGGGGTACTCTGACACCCAAGGAGATGGGAGGAACCCCAAAGTGAACCAGTAGGATGTAGGGAGACTGAGGGGGGAGGAGAAGTGGAGGCCAGACAGGATCAGCACCCCTGAAGCGGGCGCTGATAGTCACCCTAGTCCAGGAAGCATAGAGAGTCCCATACATGATAAACCCTAGGAAAAATACAACAACACACATATTAATCAAACTAACAAAAATTAAATTCAAAGAAAAAATATTAAAAGCAGCAAGGGAAAAGCAAAAAATAGCATACAAAGGAATCCCCATAAGGTTATCAGCTGATTTTTCAGCGGAAAGTCTGCAGGCCAGAAGGGAGTGGCAGGATATACTTAAAGTGATGAAAGAGAAAAACCTACAACCAAGATTACTCTACCCAGCAAGGATCTCATTCAGATTTGATGGAGAAGTCAAAAGCTTTTCAGACAAGCCAAAGCTAAGAGAATTCAGCACCACCAAACCAGCTTTACAGCAAATGCTAAACAAACTTCTCTAAGCAGGAAACACAAGAGAAGGAAAAGACCCACAAAAACAAACCCAAAACAATTAAGAAAATGGTAATAGGAACATACATATCCATAATAACCTTGAATGTAAATGGATTAAATGCCCCAAACAAAAGACACAGATAGGCTGAATGAATACAAAAACAAGAGCCGTATATATGCTGTCTACAAGAGACCCACTTCAGACCTACGGACACATACGGAACGAAAGTAAAGGGATGGAAAAAGATATTCCATGCAAACGGAAATGAAAAGAAAGCTGGAGTAGCAAGACGCGTATCAAATAAAATAGACTCTAAAATAAAGATGGTTACAAGAGATAAGGAGGAACACTACATAATGATCAAAGGATCAATCCAAGAAGAGATATAACAATTATAAATGTTTATGTCCCCAACATATGAGCACATCAGTACATAAGGCAAATGCTAACAACCATGAAAGAAGAAATGGACAGTAACACAATAATAGTAGGGGACTTTAACACCCCACTTACACCAATGGACAGATCATCCAAACAGAAAATAAATAAGGAAACACTAGCTTTAAATGACACAACAGACCAGATAGATCTAATTGATATTTATAGAACATTCCACTGGAAAGTTGCAGAATACATTTTCTTCTCAATTGCACATGGGACATTCTCCAAGATAGATCACATCTTGGGTCACAAATCAAGCCTTGGAAAATTTAAGAAAATTGAAATCATATAAAGCATCTTTTCTAACCACAACGCTATGAGATTAGAAATCAATTACAGGAAAAAAACTGTAAGAAACACAAATACATGGAGGTTAAACATTGTGCTACTAAATACCAAGAGATCACTGAAGAAACCAAAGAAGAAATTTTAAAATACATAGAAACAAACAACAATGAAAACATGATGACCCAAAACCTATGGGACACAGCAAAAGCAGTTCTAAGAGGGAAGTTTACAGCAACTCAATCTCACCTCAATTAATAAGAAAAATCTCAAATAAACAATCTAACCCTACACTTAAAACAACTAAAGATCAATAAAACTAAAAGCTGGTCCTTTGAGAAGATAAACAAAATTGATAAGCCCTTAGCCAGACTCATCAAGAAAAAAAGGAGAGGATGCAAATCAATAAAATTAGAAATGAAAAAGGAGAAATCACAACAGACACTGCAGAAATACAAAAGATTATAAGAGACTACTACAAACAACTATATGCCAGTAAAATGGACAAGCACAAAGAAATGGATAAATTCTTGGAAATGTACAATTTTCCAAGACTGAACCAGGAAATGTTAGGAAATATAAACAGACCTATCACAAGTAGTGAAATTGAAACTGTAATTAAAAATCTTCCAACAAACAAAAGTCCAGGACCAGATGGCTTCACGGGCGAATTCTATCAAACATTTAGAGAAGAGCTAACACTGATCCTTTTCAAACTCTTCCAAAACATTTCAGAGGGAGAAACACTCCCAAATTCATTCTACAAAGCCACCATCAACCTGGTACCAAAACCAGAAAAAGATATCACAAAAAAAGAAAATTATAGACCAATATCACTGATGAACATAGATGCAAAAATCCTCAACAAAATACTAGCAAACAGAATCCAACAACACATTAAGAGGATCATACACCAAGACCAAGGGGGATTTATCCTAGGGATGCAAGGATTCTTCAATATACACAAAGTAATCAATGTGATACTCTACATTAACAAATTAAGAAATAGGGCTTCCCAGGTAGCGCAGTGGTTGAGTCCACCTGTCGATGCAGGGGACACGGGTTTGTGCCCCGGTCCAGGAGGATCCCGCATGCTGTGGAGCAGCTAGGCCTGTGAGCCATGGCTGCTGAGCCTGCGCATCCGGAGCCTGTGCTCTGCAGCAGAAGAGGCCACAACAGTGAGAGGCCCACATACCGCAGGAAAAAAAAAAAAAAAAAGAAATAAAAGCCATATGATCATCTCAAAAGATGCAGAAAAAGCTTTTGACAAAATTCAACACCAATTTATGACAAAAACTCTCCAGAAAGTGGGCATAGAGGGAACCTATCTCAACATAATAAAGGCCATATATGACAAACCCACAGCAAGCATCATACTCAATGGTGAAAAACTGAAAGCATTTCCACTAAGATTAGGAACAAGACAAGGATGTCCACTCTCACCACTCTTATTCAACATAGTTTTGAAAGTCCTAGCCACAGCAATCAGAGAAGAAAAATAAAAGGAATACAAATTGGAAAAGAAGAAGTATAACTGTCACTGTTTGCCAATAACATGATACTATACATGTTAAAATCCTAAAGATGCCACCAGAAAACTATTAGAACTAATCAATGAATTTGGTAAGGCTGCAGGATACAAAATTAATGCACAGAAATCTCTGGCATTCCCATACACCAACAATGAAAAATCAGAAAGAGGAATGAAGGAAACACTCCCATTTACCACTGCAACTAAAAGAATAAAATACCTAGGAATAAACCTGCTTAAGGAGTCAGAAAACTATAAAACACTGATGAAAGAAATCAAAGATGACATAAACAGATGGAGAGATATACCATGTTCTTGGATTGGAAGAATCAATATTGTGAAAATGACTATACTACCCATAGCAATCTACAGATTCAAACTACCAATGGCATTCTTTACAGAATTAGAACAAAACATTTTACAGTTCGTATGGAAACATAAAAGACCCCAAATAGCCAAAGCAATCTAGAGAAAGAAAAACGGAGTTGGAGGAATCAGGCTCCTTGACTTCAGACTGTACTACAAAGCTACAGTAATCAAGACAGTATGGTACTGACACAAAAACAGAAATATAGATCAATGGTACAGGATAGAATGCCAAGAGAAACCCAAGCACATATGGGCACTTAATTTACAACAAAGGAGGCAAGAACATACAATGGAGAAAAGACAGCCTCTTCAATACGTGGTGCTGGGAAAACTTGACAGCTGCATGTAAAAGAATGAAATTAGAACACTACCCAACAGCATACACAAGAATAAACTCCAAATGGATTAAAGACTTAAATGTAAGACCAGACACTATAAAACTCTTAGAAGAAAACATAGGAAAAACACTCTTTGACATAAACCACAGCAAGATCTTTTTTGACCCACCTCCTAGAGTAACGGAAATAAAAACAAAAATAAACAAATGGGACTTAATTAAACTTAAAAGCTTTTGCACAGCAAAGGAAACCATAAACAAGACCAAAAGACAACCCTCAGAATGGGAGAAAATATTTGCAAATGAAACACAGACAAAGGATTAATCTCCAAAATTTACAAACAGCTCATGCAGCTCAATATCAAAAAACCAAACAGTCCAATTAAAAAATGGACAGGGGCTTCCCTGGTGGCGCAGTGGTTGAGAGTCCGCCTGCCAATGCAGGGGACACAGGTTCGTGCCCCGGTCTGGGAAGATCCCCCATGCCACGGAGCAGCTGGGCCCGTGAGCTGTGGCCGCTGAGCCTGCACATCCGGAGCCTGTGCTCTGCAACAGGAGAGGCCATAACAGTGAGAGGCCCGTGTACCGCAAAACAAAACAACAAAAAGAAAATGGGCAGAAGACCTAAAGGGACATTTCACCAAGACAAACAGATGGCCAAGAGGTACCTGAAAAGATGCTCAACATCACTAATTATTAGAGAAATGCGAATCAAAACTACAATAAGGTATCACCTCACGCCACTCAGAATGGCCATTATCAGAAAAGCTAGAAACAATAAATGCTGGAAAGGGTGTGGTGAAAAGGGAACCCTCCTGCACTGTTGGTGGGAATGTAAACTGATACAACCACTATGGAAAACAGTATGGAGTTTCCTTAAAAAACAAAAAATAGAACTACCATATGACCCAGCAATCCCACTCCTGAGCATATACCCTGAGAAAACCATAATTCACAGAGACATGTACCATAATGTTCATTGCAGCACTATTTATAATAGCCAGGACATGGAACCAACCTAAATGTCCATCGACAGATGAATGGATAAGGAAGATGTGGCACATATATACAATGGAATATTAGCCATAAAAAAAAAGGAATTGAGTCATTTGTAGTGAGGTGGATGGACTTAGAGTCAGTCATACAGAGTAAAATAAGTCAGAAAGAGAAAAACAAACACCATTTGCTAATGTATATTTATGGAATCTAAAAAAAAATGGTACTGATGAACCTACTTGCAGGGCAGGAATAAAAAGGTAGACATAGAGAATGGACTTGAGGACATAGAGTGGGAGAGCGAAGCTGGGGCTAAGTGAGAGTAGCATCAACATATATACACTACCAAATGTAAAATAGTTGGCTGGTGGGACGCAGCATAGCACAGGGAGATTGGTGCGGTGCTTTGCAATGACCGAGAGGGGTGGGATAGGGAGGACAGGAGGGAGGCTCAAGAGGAAGGGGACATGGGGACATGTGTATGCATATTGTTGATTTGCTTTGTTGTGCAACAGAAACTAACACAGTATTGTGAAGCAATTATACTCCAATAAAGATCTATTAAAAAAAAATCCAGAAGCCATGAAAGTAGACTGATATATACGATTACATTAAAAGATAAGCATTGTGCCTGGCTAAAGCAACTAAGTACAAAGTCAAAGGGCCACTGACCAACTAGGAAAAATATTTGCAACTCATATTACAAACAAAGGGCCAATGTCTCAAATATATCAATATAAACAGCTTCCAAAAGTTGATAAGGATAAAGAACAACTTAAAAGAAAAATCAACAGGGCTTCCCTGTGGCGCAGTGGTTAAGAATCCGCCCGCCAGTGCAAGGGACAGGGGCTCGATCCCCAGCCCTGGAAGATCCCACATGCCGCGGAGCAACAAAGCCTGTGCGCCACAATTACTGAGCCTGAGCTCTATAGTCCATGGGCCACAACTACTGAAGCCCAAGTGCCTAGAGCCCAAGCTCCGCAACAAGTGAAGCCACCACAATGAGACGCCTGCGCACCACAATAAAGAGTAGCCCTCGCTCACCGCAACTAGAGAAAGCCCACGCACAGCAACGAAGACCCAACACAGCCAAAAATAAAAACAAATAAATTAATTAATTTAAAAAAAGAAAAATCAACAAAGATAGTTCAGAGCAAATAAAATTCAAATGGCTTTCAAACATTTGAAAATATGCTTAATATTAATCAAAATAAGAGACATGCAAATTAAAACAAGCTATCATTTTTATCTATTGGATTGTAAAAAATCTGACATCTTTTATACGCTACACTATGGGGAAACAAGCCTTCTCGTACATTACTGGCAGGAGTGCATATTGGTACAACTCCACTAGAGGACAATTTGGTAATATCTATCAGAATTACAAATGAATTTTCAGTAATCCCACTGCTGGGACTTTATTCTTTATATATAACTGCATGCATACAAAATATACAAGGTTACTCATTGTAATGTTCTTGTAATAGCAAAAGGTTGGGGGAAACACTCAAGAACTCATCAACAGGGACATATGTCACATCCATAAGATGGCATGTTAGACAACTGTGGAGAAAAAATTAGGAAGTTCTTTGTGTACTGATAGGGAAAGATCTCTAACACATATTGCTGAGTGAAAAACATAAGGGCTGAACAGTTGGCTACCTATTGTGTAAGAAAGGGGGAAATATTTGCTTGTATTTGCACAAAGAAGTTTTGGAAGACTAGGTGAGAAACTGAAAAAAAAAGCATCTGTGTTAGAGGAGTAGGATGGGCTTGAGAAGGGAGGAAATGGAGTGAATAGGAATAGCAGTGTTTTGGTATTTGGACTATGGGACTGTATTACCTAATTAAAACTATTTTTTGAAGAGAAAAAACAAAAACAAAAACACTGATGCCTGGTGTCCTAACCCAGAGAATCTAATTCAATATGTCTCAGGTATGGCCTGTGTATGGAAATTTAAAATTTTCACCCCATTATTCAAATGTATAGCCACAGGCCCCTGAAATCCATACAAAGGGTTGTATCACTATATCACTGAATGATCTGGGAAAGATCATTCTTTCAACAGTCAGTATTCACTCTGAGGCAGATACCATGCTGGATGCTGGGACACGGATAAATAAGACAAGATCTCTATCCTCAAGGAGCTTACTTCTTCATGGAAGTGTCAGACATAAAACAGACAATCACAATATCTTTAATAAGTCTTGTGATAGTGATATAACCCAGATGCCAACCACACTACCACCCCTTCCAGTTTAAAGGATGCCATTTGTTAATGGTCACAGTATTCAGAATAGATGGTCCTATTTTCTCCACAGCAGGGGAATTTTTCTCCAGGACCTCAGAGCTGTGGTTCTGTAGACTCTGCTGCCACTAAGAGCCAAGAGGGTTTCTCCATCACAGTCCACTCTGTAGGTAGATGCTCCCTTCCCTCTTGAGGTCCAGGATGAAATGAGAAACAACAAAACACCCTCAAGTAGACACTGTTCTTTGGCTACTACAGACATCCTCCCCAGCCACCACTACCATTTCTTCCCTCTGTGTAACCAGAACATCAATTTTGTGTTTAGGTAAATATCAGGGAATTCAGGCTTCCCTCTGTGGGTCCAGGAGTTGAATCATGATCAATTTGTAGCAGTCATGGTAATACTTTCCCTTGACAGATAAGGTCTTTCCCAGCCACCTTTGTAACTAGTGGTGACAACGTGACACAGTTCTGGCCAATAGGATAGAAGGGGAAGTCTGAGAGTGGGTGCCTAGAAAGATGTATCCATGATAGGAGAAAGAAAGGTTTTAGCCCTTTTCTCCTTTTTCCTGTCTTAAAAGAAAATGTAATGTCTGGAACTAAGGCAGACATCTTGAGACCATGAGGCAACAAGCACAAGCACAAAAAACAACATGCTGAGAAGAAAGAGTGAAAGAACCTGAGTCCTGAAACCTTACTGAGCCTCTGCTCCAGCCCAGGACAGACATCATCCTGACCTCTTACCTTATGCAAAAAATAAAACCCTGTTTGTTTAAGTTACTCTTCATTGGGTTTTCTGCTACTATCAAAATCATGATTAACTAATACACAGTCCTTCCTTCCTTGTCACTTTGTCCTTTGAGCCTCCAGAAGACTAACATATTAGAGAGCAATGTAATCACGAAGCTCTTTACTGAAGGGAAGTTCAAAAGAGAAATACCACGCAGGATGGACAAAATTAGCATCCCGGTTAATCTGGACTTTTACATGCACCATATAAGTGAGGCATCTCAAGATGTTTGCCTTCATCCCTCACAAGGAAGGTGACCACCTTGTAGTTCCCTCTGATTCTGATCAGGCCCACTGCCCTGAGGTTCACAGACCTGCTGTGGGTAGGGAGAGTGTTGCAACTGTTAAACTAAAAAACTACATTTCCCAGGATCCCCTTCCCTGTATGGTTCTGAGGTAGGTTGTACAAAAGAAGAACTTGCATGAGATTTGAAAGGCAGGAGTAAAGCAGTGACCACTACTCTCTGAAGGTCATTGTTGATAGATACAGAGACGGGCAGATGTAGAAGGAACCAGCAGATTCTATTGTATCCTCACTCTGCTCTGATCCGTGTCCAACTTTTCTTCCCAAATGCTGACATTTTTGACTGCAGGCCCCCCACTGGACATTTGGCTGCAGGCTCACCAGAGGCAGTAGCTACACAGAGGCAAGACCCCACCATAGACCTTCCTTTTCACTGTCCCACTCTGCTTGCTAGACATGCTTAGCTTCTCAGATGGACCAGTGAGTCATTTCTTTTCTGATCCAGCAACTCCCCTTCCAGATCTTCACTTGCCCAGCTCTTCAATTGTATAGGTCTAATTCCTATAATAATTCCCTTATCCCATACGCTCTGCTCCCCTAACTGATATGCCTGGCCACCCACTCCCTACTTCACACGTATAAAAGCCATTCTCAATTTCTTCCTCACATCAGGTGGTAATATTACCCCCATCCTATTGCAGTTCTTTAACCAAAGCGAACATGTGTCCCCCAATTCTAGCTCCAGTTTTCCTCCTGCGAGAGTGGCAAGCCTGCTGATTCTCTTACTAGGGTACCAATTAAATAAGCACTTTTCTCAGTGACAAACATTAGCTTTCCCTGGAGACAAATAAGTCTCCAACGTAGAAAAAAGAACATTTCTCTGGTAGTAGCACTCTGGCTTGCCATGAAGAAACAACGGGCAACCCATTTTCACTCAGAACACTGGGGTTCTGTTCAGCTGGGCTGCGACAAGGCAGAGAGAGTCACACAGCTGCATCCTGCCTCCCAGGTAATGGCCCCAGCTCAGGTTGTATCCTTTTGAGCTAGAGTCTCTCTCTCATGAAAAGGTTGGAGGAGGGAGTTATTTGGCGATCCTCCCACCACAGAGTGGGAAATGAGAAAACTCCAAAGATAGAGTGACAAATGTAGCTGAAGAGGTCTAGAGAAGGTTTCACATGCATAGGTGGTTACGCTGTAGCTAGGGCCTAAGGCAGGGAGAATTATTTTCAAGGAGAGTATCCCCTGCTATCTGACTCAAATCATTCCTGAGTCCACATATTAAGGAAGAGTGAGAATAAGAAGGGGATACAGCATTATCTGAGCCTACCCCAATTCCTGTTTCAGACAAATTGAAATGAAGAAGGAGAAAAGTTTTCCCAGCAGTTCAGTAAAATATCAACCTTGTTTTCTTCCATAAAATTTCTAGCCACAGATTTTTAAACGCTAGAATCCAATGAGTCATAACCCACAATCATTTTGTAAAATAATAAACGTTAGCACGGAAACCTCTTCACAACCATTTTTCTGAAGGGGAGACAAGAACTGTCATTTAGACCTTTCTTTCTCAAATTCCAAAGCTGCCCTAAAATGGGTATACCTTGACCTCCAGAATAAAAAAGTGACATCAAAAGCAAACTATTTCTCCACCGTCTTTTCAAAGGAAACAGCAATTGTTTAAAAATTAAGACTTAAATTTAGGTTTCCTTAAAGACAGATAGCACTTTAACATGTAAAAGAGATCATAAAGTTCTGCCATAAAATTAACTTTTATCCCAGTGAACTTTTCTTAAGCTGCTGAAATATTGCCATAAAAGGTCAAATCGTTAGTAAACTCTAGAAAGCAAGATTGTTCAAATAACGTTCAGATTGAAATCGGCAAATAATGTACTTTCCATTTGAGTAGGATGAGACTGGAGTGGGCAGAAGAGGATATAATGCAGCTGGGGAAAGTCATTTAAATGTAACCAATATGGATGTCATTCAACAAACTCACATGTGAAAGAAAAATCACTTCTATTTACTATGGGTCAATATAATTTTTGGCCAGGAGAAAACCTGAGGCGCTCTCAGTGCTCCCACACACACTACCAGGGCTGAGCCAAGGCTCCACGGTCTTACCTAACACCAAGGCAGAAGGAAGGTCACTCTAGACATTGGGCATCTGCCTGAACAGGTCATGCCCATGAGCTGATCTTCACGGTTTCCTTCAAATCCAACAGCCCTCTCCAGTTTTCTTGTCACAAATGGGACATGAGAGTCTGCTGAGGCTGGAAACCCAGTCCTGGGTGCTGTCTCCCTGCTCACACAAACTCCCCTCTTTAGTCTGGCTACACCTTTGGAAAAGAGGCCAGAGCAGTGCACCCTACAAACCATACCCCACGGATCCCCTTCTCCTTTCAGTCTCAGATGGTATCCCCATGCTCCCTCCAGCTTCTCTGGGACACCCTGACTCTTCCTTCAAACCCTGTCATCCCTCTTTTTTAACAAAACACTTTGGTGGCTGCTACGGTCTGACTGTTTGTATCCTCCCCACCCCCTTCTCCCCCGACCCCCCAGCCAAAACGCATATGCTGAAACTTAATACCCAATGTGATGGTATTAGGAAGTGGGGGCCTTTGAGACATGATTAAGTCGTGAGAGTGGAGCCCTCGTGAATGGGATTGAGCTCTTAAGAACAGAAGCCCCACAGAGCTCCCTGGCCACTTCTACTGTGTGGGTTACAGCAAAAAGAGAGTCATCTAGAAACAGGTTCTTACCAGACACCAAATCTGTCAGTACCATGATCTTGGACTTCCAAGCCTCCAGAACTGTGAAAAATAATAGTTATTGTTTATAAGCCACTCAGTTTATGGTATTTTTGTTACAGCAGCCTGAATAAACTAAGACAATGACTGATTAAACCCAGAATCTAAGTCATTACCTAAACTAATTTCCTCCCCCCAGAAGCCTCAATCCCTCAACTTTCACTCCTTTACTTGCTTTGTTTTCTTTATAGCACTTTTTTGAAAATCAGATATTTGTATTTCTAATTGTATAGCTCTTCCTATACATTTCTCCCTAGATATCTTTCTATTCATTTATATAAAATGTAAACTAATATCTAGAATAATGCCTGATCTGTGATAGACACTTGATAAATAGCCATTGAGTAAGTGTTGAACACACAATTTAGCCACCAAACAACTAGTTTTCTTGTCTTCATGAGCAGAGAGTGTTTAATCACCAAACCCTCCCTGGAGGCAAAGGAAGATATTTGTTTCACATCCGTCTAGCACACTGAGTTGAAGGGGAAAAAAATACGTTTCCATGTTTAAAATAGTCTGAATGTTCTCCTCTTGCCACATGTGTTTTCAGGATAAACAACTATTATGTGGCCTCAGGTCTCCAGGAAGCTCTCATATTGTCCTGCAGCTAATTTGTTGCAGGCCTGAGGACCTCATTTTCTCCCCATGACATGCAGTGGGAGAAACATGTGAAACCTGGGAGGAAGGGAAGAGGAGGAGGACAGAGGGAACTCCTGATCTTGCTGTTTATCCTCTACTTCTGTTATATTTCAATCATTAAAATATATCATGGGGTTCCGGGAAATTATATGAAAACCTTTTTGTTCAGAACAGTTAAACTAATCAGTTAAAGGAAGAAAATACATAAGAATTAAATTAAAAAATTGTAATTGACAGATGGGAAAGAAATCGTCAAGAGGAAAAGGTCTGTTAAAAAATATATTCTCATTAGTTGACTTTTATCTAGTCTATAGAAGAGAAAAGTAGGACTCTATTTCACAAAAAAGTGAGATGTCATGTCTCTTTATCACTGTGTGATTGCAGTTATAATGCATTCATCATGCTTGTTGACTCAAGTCATTACATCCTGATATGGATTAGCTAAATTGTTGGAACACAGATGCACACTCCAAGAGAGCATGAATTTTAAAATTCAATTTTATATTACATTTCTTGAGAAGTTTTTACTGTGATTTGAAATCCACCCTGGAAGAGCATAGTAGAATATTCTGCCCATTTGTATTTTATGTGACAAAACCAACAGGTTCACCATTTATTCCTAACTAAAATTGAATTGTCTGAGAATTGCAATAACTGTCAGCCTCTAAAGAGCTTATCTCATGTCTCACAGTTTAATTGGATTGTTTTCTGAAACAGTCTTTCCTTTTCAATTTCATAAAGACCATAAATGCTTATATTATTGTTCTTTTGTTCTCTTTCCTCAGAACTTTGTTCATTTTAATTTTTACTCATAGTGGCCTAAGATGACCCCGCTTTTCCTTCTAATCCAAAATTCAAGTAAACTGCAACTGTGGAACCATTTGACATCTTTCCATCTATGACTGCGTGAATAAGATAAGAAGGACCTTAATAAGGAAAGCAATTAGTGAATCATTTACATTTGCAAGTGATCAAAATCATAAAGTGGCAAAGCAAATTTCATTTGACAAATAAATGATTCTTAAGCTATGAACCTGAAGCTGGACCAGTTATCAAAAAATCAAAGCACAAAATGACAGGAGGCATTATTTAGTCATGCCAAACTCCCAACTGTAAGTGCTCTGACCTGAGATAGCCCTGGGGTAGCAAATGAACTACTCAACAAAATTTACTCTAAAGGAAGTGTATATAGTGATGAATACTTCTTGGGCATTAAAAACTAAAATAAGATTAAACTGGAAAAACTGTCATCCATAAATACATCATAATTTGTTGAAGCCCTAATCATGCTTAGCACTATATTAGGCGCTATGGTAATACAAAATTTTTTAAACTTGGTTTAAAATATCGTTATAGCACAAATGTAAAAAAGAAAGCAGAAAAAAGGTTTTAAATATTCTTTTATCATCAAAACATATGTCATAGAGAGTGGAATCCAAGCAGCACATCTAAATACACATATAGCTACAAATATGATTTCAATTATACACACACACACACAAATATTAATTAACAGCAACCATCTCTGGGTGGTGGAATGAGTAATTTTCATTTTATTCTTTATACCTTTACAAGTTTACAAAATACTACAATAACTGCGTATTACCTTGGTAATCACAGACATAAAAGCATATTTAAGTCATCTTAACTCTCTAAATGATATCTACCTAATCTAGGATTCTTATATCCCAACTATCAAAAAGATGCTTCATATACTATATATTAAATACATACTAAACCTAGGGTATTAAGACTATAACCTCGACACAGCCTCCGGGAAAATGTAATTCATCCCCTGCCCTAGTTATTATTCTCATGAGAATCCGAAGCTCCCCACCCCTCCCCCACCAACACACACACCAGAATGCAGGCAAGCAAGTTCTCCACTTCTTTACACTTGGAAGGCAATGTTTAAATTGCAAAATCTTCATTAGATAATTTTAGGTAAGACACCCTTGAGAGACCTCCAAATTTCACTATAGAGGACTACCATCTGCCAATCAAGGGCCAGGTTAGGCTCTTTAGGGGCCTAAATAAACATTGAAGATATTAGATCCTTCATATGTAATTTTTCAAAGTGATACAAAAATCACATATACACTAAAATTAAAGTCGCCTCTGTCTAAATGTTCTACTTACAAAGTTCGGGTTCAGAATTCTCTTTTCAGTAGTGGAGGCAGATGGTTTTTTGCTGATGCCCTAAGCAAGTCCATTCTCTAACCTTTGCCTAATCCATCCGTGCACTTAAACACTGATCAGCTCTGCTCCCCTACTCAATTCTGCAGTAAAAGACTGCAGGTTAGGGAATTGAATTACCAGCCCATTCTCTATTCGTATAAATATCCCACCTCAAAAGTCAAGGTTTTCAAATCAACAATAAAAACACATTTTGTAAATTCTTTTTCTTCCTGTCTGAAGCACATCACACAAAGCCCTTTCTACAAGGTCAGATGCCAACTCATACGTCACTCCCCTTGTTTCCATCCCTTACAAAAGCATTCGTTTACTCACAAAACAAACTAAATGAAAGACTTGAATAATTTGGAATAACTTATCCCAATCTAGCTATAGAAACACCTAAGTAATGATAATTAAAATATGTAAGTATGTATGTTTGTTTATATATGTTTTAGACATTTTAAGACTTGATTTTGAATTAAGAAAGATGCTACCAACAGAGAGCTCGTGTTTCAGGAAGCAGAGACTTCAGAACGAAAACCAAGACTGAATCCAGCTGTCTGAAATAATTGATTGTCAGCAGCTTGAGACGGGTTTGTGTTGTACTCCGTGTTTAAGTGTTAGCAGCTATAAATTTTCAAGTGCAGCTAACACCTAAAGAGAGAGCTTTCAATGCTACTATTTAAGCTTAATTGACAATAAAGAAAAAGGGAAATGCAGCTTTATTTGTAATCTGAGAGACCATACACACAAAAGAGAATATGTTTCTACCATTATGCTCTCATAGTAGCAGTAACTAAAGAATTCAGAACCAAGGGGTTCAGGAATTCAAGAGTCCATTAGGTAGAGGGAAGTATTACATCTACAGACACTGGCCTCCCTTTCATTTGAGGTGGATGTTTGTTACGTGTCCTATTTAGTATGGAATAAATAAGACACACTGTGGGCCCCAGGTCATCCAGAGAGGGTCTGCAGCTGTCACCTTCATTGCCACCTTAGCTACGAGGCAGAACTGCCAGACAATTTTTTCTGTGTGGCTCTAAGAGATCTTCAAGTCATACCTTCAAATGGAACTGACAGGTAATTGCCTCTAACCCAATTCTCTTTCATCACCAAATGGATTTTGAAATATAATTCAGACTTTTCTTTTTGTTTTAATCCAACAAAACTGCTTTCAGAAATGCATTAGCACACATAAACGTTGTTTTATTAATGTATACTTATACTAGTTCAGCCTCCATGTATGTGTTTATATTGTTATTATCAGACTGAGTCCATAAAGAGGGCTGACTTTATACTTAGGCAAAATCCAGGTTGCCACCTGGTATAATGTGAGGTGTATGCTAAATGGCTCAATTTTTCAAAATTACTCCTCTTTGCCATGAAGGCTAGAAAGTTCCACCATTTAAAATTTGCTGAATACCGGAGCTTCCTTAGAATACCCTTGGAGACCATTATAATTCCCAAGAACTAGTCGTTAAACAATATAAAGCCAGTTATTTATAAAAATAATTTTTCATGTACAATAAAATTGTCTAAAATTTTCTATTTGATTAGAGACTATAAATTATTGGACTTCCTTATCAATGAACAGTTTAAAAACCAAAAACGAAAAAAAATAGCCAATCACTTATATTGAAGTATCAACACCAGAGCTGCCAAATATTGGACTTCCTTATCAATGAACAGTTTAAAAACCAAAAACGAAAAAAAATAACCAATCACTTATATTGAAGTATCAACACCAGAGCTGCCAAATTCAATGGGCTTTTCTCTGTTCTCATCTTATTCTACTTTCCAGTACTATTTTCCAACATCAATCCCTCTCTTCTCTGTTTCCATGACTCCAATCCCTCCAGGTTTTCTCACTGGTCATTTCTCCTCCATCTACTTCCTGGCTATTCCTCTAAATTTTGAAGTGCCCAAGGGTTACTCCTGGGCACCCTTCTCTGTCTTCATTCTCTAAGTGATCTCATCAATTTTCATAGATTTATAGACTATTCGAGTGTTAGTGATTCCCAAATTTACATCTCTAGCTCAGACCTTTTTCTCTGAGCTCCAGACTCAGACAAAAACAGGCCATTTGAAACCTTTAGTCGCAGGTCTTACAAACCTCCCAAACTTAACATATCAAAATGGGAGTTTTCGCCATTTTATCTATCAGTTGAACAGGGTAGCACCAGCATCCCATCCAGTTACTAAAGCCAGAAACCAAAGAGTCATCCCTGAATTCCCCACTTTCTCTCATGCCTTTCAACCAAAAATAGATATTGACTCTACCCACACGTCTTTTGTTGCTCTGTGCCCGTAGCATACCAGGTGACCATTACCTCTTAGCTAGATTCCTGCAACTGCCTCCTCCTTGCTCTCCCTTCTACCACTGCCCCACGCAGAAACAAAAGCAACCCTGACACATATTTTGAACCAGCCATTTCCTTTCTTAAAACCTTTCCATGGCTTCCTGGTTCAGGTGGAATAAACCTTCCCACAATGTCTTATAAAATCAAACCCTCACCTATGTCTTCACTACTCTCCACCTTTGCTCTGAGACCTCCAGCCACTCCCACTGTAGCTCATAAAGCTCTTTTCCACCTCAGAACCTTTGCATATGCTAGTGGTGTGGGTGGATTCTGGATATATTTTGGAGATGAATTTAAGGACATGAGAAAAAGGGGAGATTCAAGGACAACTCCTGACTGGTCTTCCACTCTTCACGTGACTCTCCAGGTGGCTAGCTCCTTCTCATCCTTTATAGCTCAGCCAGCCCTGAACACCATTCAGCTCAATCCTATTGACGCTCTGAATCTGTCCCCTGTCACTCCGTATCCCTTCCATCAGGATTGGTGGAACTTCCAGCATAGGAGCAGGTACAGACTGAGGAAAGGCTCTGCCAGGTGATGTGGGCCAGTGAGCCCCAGGTCACTGTTGTAGCAGGTATGAATTGAAGAATCATCAACAAGATAGTAACCCCCAAAATGAGACTATACTTATTATACAACTGTATATACTTTTTTGGCTCTGAATTCCCAATCTGCCCACAATAGATCATTTAATCTATTCTATTCTGATAAACACAGTCAAACATAAGAATTTTTTAAGTCACTTTTCGTTTAAAACTTGGTCCTCCTCTTTCAATGAAATTCAAGTACTATCTCAGTCACTATTCACAGCTCAAAGTTTTCTCTTTGAGTTTTCTTCCCCCACTAAACTCCTAGATGAACCAGCCCGTGGTGCATCCTGGCAGCAAGTCAGTAAAGACAGAGAGCCTGCGTATAAGAGACATGACGCACAGCTTGTTCACAGTCCATTTTCTTCTGGTCCTGGCTGCTGGCATCCCCACTGATACGGCTTCTGGTGCTGGTGGTGTCCGGTCGCTGGCTCTATTTTATGGCTGGTTTGAAGGCTGTTGAGCATCCGTCTGGGCAGTCTCTCCATAACCTCTTGGTGTCAGAAGAAAGGTTGTGGTTTGCCAGCTCAGCTCCCAGTTAGCTGTCCACACAGCCTCTGTATTGGGTCTCTTCATTCTACTGGAAAGCCTTGGAGGTAGTAAGCCAGTCTACAGCCTCAGGTTATTTTCTTTAGCCTGCTCTAGACCTCAAGGAAACCTATTAATATCAACTCTGACAAGCTCAGCTCCATAGGAATCTAGGGACTATCTTTGCCTCCTCTGACAGGCTGCACCCTGCCAATTTTCTACTATCCCTCTCCCAGTTCCGGGGGGGGTTATGCCTATATGTTCTGCCTCTCAGAGAGCTCCGGACAAGAAGATAGCACCAGTGCCTATAGTAAATACCTCAAATTCCAAAAGAGAATTTTGGGGGTCCCTAACTTTAAGACAGGATGGACAGGTAGAACATTCTCCTCTCCTCGCATGAGACGATGGGAAGGCACAAAACATCTAACATTCATGTTCCGTAAGCTCTTCCTGACCACGCTGAGTTATCATTACCATCACTTTTATATCCCAAAAATATCTGTATCCTCCTTTTCCAGTACAAGGACTGTTTCCTTTATTTATATATTGTCTAAGAAGGATGATCATAATGTGTAGGGTTAATATAACACATCTTTATATCATTCTTTAAATTGGCTGCACTAGCAATAGCTTGGGAGAGCTGAATTATAGAGTTATGGTAATAATCATCACTAGATTCATGCATGTTACTATTGTAGTAACAGAACTATGATAAACTAAGTCATAAATGTATAACCTTAAACCAGTAAAGAAGAAAATTATGACAGAACTTGTTATTAGATGAATGTAACAATAGAGATACAAATGTTCTTTTGTACCAGCCCCAACCTCTGGCAATTTGGGCCCCACCCAGCAAGTAAGTGGGAACAATCTGGAATGTTGAAGTTGATAAGTCCCCAAGGGTAAGGCAGTATGACTGACATCCTGAGACTAGTACCCCCCTGAGCTGTATCCTCAGGAGCCATGAAGTGTATACACCTAAAGTGCTCACTCTTGCCTCAGAGGTGAGTGGAGGAAAGCACATTGAAAATATTCAGCCCTGTTGGTTGAGAGGCTACAGCTTTCTTCAATGGTATTTGGGTTTGGCTCCAGAAACAGCAAAACTTATCATGAACGAATGGAATGAGCCATTAAATATTTTGAATACATGGAGGCATTTGATCCTGCCTCAGAAACATCACCCGTTTATCCATGATTCCTGTCTCTCCCCTACTCTTCTCTACCCATGACAACATATAACTAGGAATTAAAAAAAAAAAAAATCTCTGCAAGTATGCTTCCAAACAATTCCTCCTTAAGCCATCAACTTTTTTTAGCCTAACAATAGAGTGTTTACATCCTGTGTTTCTGGGTGACCCATGTCTATCTGAATGCACCAGGGGATGGGAAAGATCTTTAGGTTATAAGTGAAAGAATCTGATGAGATGACCCCTAGATGCATAGATTCATACTTTGAAATACTTTCCTATCACACACAAGTTGTCAATAAGAATGAAGCCACCAGCTTTGCTTTCCATTTCCTGATATCATACTCAATGACCTCTGTTTTAGGGAAAGTGACAAAGGGCCAGAAGAGTTCAGTCTCACCCAAGCAGCTTATGTGACAGGTATTGGGATTGTTCAATGTAAATGTGAGGAGAAAATGGCACTTAGGAGCAGGGCCTGGATCCACAGACAAGAGCTTGAGTCTTGCCACAGGGTTAGAGAAAATGGTGAGGTTATTGAATGAGGACCTGACATTTGGAGATTCATCAGTTCGAATCCCTTTTTCAGTTTCCAAAGCAGAGCCAAAGAAGTGGGCAGCGCTATCAGGGTGATGCTTTCCAATACTCTTCCAACCTTTGTGGAGCTGATGTAAAGGGCTCTATTCTGCAGGACTGGGTGCTTCGTTTACTTAGCAAAGGATACTGAAATTAAGCTAAGGCAAGGTGATAAAGCAGAAACACAACTACAACTTCCCAGGCCTGACCCAGGTTCCAAATTGGGGCACAGGGTTCACTTCCCCACAATACCCAGTATGATACTAATCAGTCAGACTCTTAAGGATGGTTGAAAGAGACACACACGCCCACATGAAGGGATGAAAAAATAAGAAGGAAAGATGTTAATAAAACAGCAGACGCTTTGAAAAAGGAGACCATGCCTACATGGCAATTCCACAAGCTTTATATGTGAAGAGCTAGTGGGCATCCTCCAGCAGACCTTAATCCAACGCAGCAGCAGCATTTGCACACTGGACCCAGCTAAGTGTCCAGGGCAAAGATGGATCACTGAGCCTGGGATGGCACTGCCGAGAATGAGGACTGCTTTTTAACAATGGGATAAAAAGGATCCAGGAGGAAACCTTTCTGCCAAATTTCAGGGTTGGCCCCAGACCCTTGAACAAGTGCATTACATTCAGAAACTACACAAGAAGCTACTCTCCACCACACTCTGAGCTGTGTATGATGCAGAATATATTGCTTTAGCCTGAACTGAAGGGCTTCAAGTGTTATACTAGACATGTCTGCCTTTTGCACAGCACACTACCCCTCCCTTCCTTGACATAGGGGTGGTGCATGGCCTTTATAGACAAGAAGATAATACCCATAGCAAGCAAAAACAAGGGCATGTTTTTACCCCTTATAGACTTGAGTCTTAACAAGCCTTCTTTCTTCTTGGACATATTACAAGGTACATATTTTTTCATTCCATAAACAACAACCAAAGAGAGAGAAAGCAAGCAGTCAGTTTGCTTATAGAACTCAATTTTTTTTTTTTAAAGCAAACGGTGAGCACCTATATTTTGCGAAGCATTTTAGGAAGCCTTTTCTTAAATAGCACCAATCTGAAAATCAAATGGTACTTCCAACTAAAGCCCTCCAGGATTTTGTCATTTTAGAATTGAAAGTACTAGAGGATGTTAGGGACAGATGGTCTCAAAAGGATATCTGAAACTGGTGCTCCCAAGAATGAGAATATGATTGCTCTTACAACCTCTTGCCTAAAACATCACAGTAAATTCCAAATTGGTGTCCCTACCTCCTACCCACTGTCTCCTCTCAGATCCATTTTTCCCAGGCTGTCAGAGCCATCTGTCTAAAAAATCAATCTTAGCATTTCACTTCCTCCTTTCTTCTTCCCTCAATAAACTTCCATAAAGTCCAAATTTGTTATCATGGATTCCCCAAGTCTTTTATCCATCTGGTTCTGGCCCCTCTTTCCAATCTCATCCCCTCCCCTGCAAAGGCTAGAATATCTCCCTGAACTACAAATGAGAGGTTTGGAAAATGCTATTAATTTTGTTATAACTTCATATTGTCTGTGGCAGCTAGGACAATAATATGGTAACTCTTTCCCAGAAACAGTCTTGTCAAAACCTCAAAGGAACCAATGGTTAGACTCTGATCCAAAACATAGCCCTTAAATTAAGAAGCATCCTCATTGCTGTGAGCAGTGGGACTTTTTAGGAAAGCTACATAAAATATTATTTGTGCCACAATGAAGGAGATTCAGGCCAGAATTTTAATGAATATCATAAAATCTTCTGAGAATAAGCAGTGACCACAAACTCTAACCTAATACTCCTAATACTCCTCTGGGTTATGATAATGTAATGGTTCAAAAATGGACCCTGGGGTCTTATGCTGCCCTTGTTCTCTCTGAACGGTCCCCATAAATAGATTTTTCAAAGTAGACAATCTGGTTTGGGCTCAGAAAAAGGAGATGAGAGGATGCTACTCTCCTTTCTGGCATGCCCACCACCTGGCCTGGACCCTCTTGCTGCTTAGTGCCAGACCTGCTACATTGTGCACCATGCATCATAGTTCACCTTCTCTCTTTGTCTCCCTCCCTCCGTGCCCAATGTGATTCACATTCTCTCAGTGCCTACTCCCAACAAGAGGTTGATTGGATTCTTGGTCCCAAGTGTTCCCCTGTTGTAGGATTATACATCCACACTGTTTGCCATGTCACTTTGTACTGCCCTCCCACTATGGGTAATATATACTTTCCTCCCCTTTGATATTGGCTTTGCTCTGGTCATTGAATGTTAGTGGACATGATGTGAGCTGAGACCTTAACTATACTTGCATAGTTTGGCTTGTACTTTTGTGCTCCTGATTTGCCATGAGAAAAATAATAGGTAATGGCTGGTCCAAGGAGAATGAGAAAATTTGGGTATATGTAAATGCAGCTGATCCCAGCAAAACCCAGCAAAGCCACAGACAACCCACAGCCCTATGAGCAAAAATATATAAATGTTTGTCTTTGCAAAACACTGAGGCTCTGAGATGGTTTGTTGCTCAGCATTATTGTGGCAAGAACTAAATAATACCCTAGCCAATAAACTAATTTTAATGAGGGCAATAATGATCAATATTACCTTCCATAGCCAGGCTTTTATCTATGGAACGGAAACAATAAAAAGAACCTAACTCAAACAGTTAGAGCAAGAAATAGATAAAAATTGTAAAATCCTTAGGTAGGGGATGGCCCACAGAAAAACACAATAGAGTAATTTTGAGGTTATTTGATTAATCTCTTACTTTCCCAAGTTTATTTGTGTTTTCAAATGTTTTCCCCAAATAGGATGGTTGAATTTATAAGTTCAGCTTCTAGTTGAGGCCTCTAGATACTCTCTGCCCACTAATAAGCCACAATGCCTATTTGGGAAGGCCCACGGTGAAAAAGTTCAGGGATAGCTGAAAGAGGAGGGAGAAAACACAAAAGCATTTACTTGGAAAATTAGGGCGGCAGAATACACTTTAGAGGACATTCAGGCCAAAGAGTCTCCAATGAGATAAGTAGCTTGACCAAAATCCTAGAACTTAGCATCCTTTTAGCCCTCTCCTGACTTACACAGCCAAGATAAGCCTTAATAAGCTCTTCCTGGCACTATGCATTTGCCTCCAACAAAGCTTCTGATCTGACCCACAATGGTCCAAAGCTGACCTTTGAAGAAAGCATTACTATATCCTAGGAATATAGAAGGACTTGGTCAGAATTATCACAGATTCCTCCAGCTCCCTTTCTAAAGGAATCTATTTCTTTCTAAATTCTGGGTAAATATGACTGTCAAAGCCAAAATGCTTCCCATAAAAACCTTGCCCTTTTCTCTTTCTAAGTACTTTAAGTGATTTGAACAAAACCCCTTTATGCTCAGTTACACAGTAGTTTTACCTACAGCATTTTAAAATAGGACAGCAGTTTAACCCAGAGGAATGAATATCTAATGGTGAACCTGGAAGCACTACAGCAAGTGAATAGTGGAGAGAGATTTGAGGGGGGGAGAAAGACTTATAAGGCCCTGCAAATCACAGCAAATATTCTTTACTTGTTTCATCTAGTGACCAAGCCAATCATGGTGGCTGAATCAGGACAAATGTACAGAAGGATTTCAATTGGTTTCTCAAGAGCCTGAAAAATCATGCTGTGCTTTCCCTCTTATAAAAAGTAACAGGTGGGCTTCCCTGGTGGTGCAGTGGTTGAGAGTCCGCCTGCCGATGCAGGGGATGCGGGTTCGTGCCCTGGTCCGGGAAGATCCCACATGCCGCGGAACAGCTGGGCCCGTGAGCCATGGCCGCTAAGCCTGCATGTCTAGAGCCTGTGCTCCGCAACGGGAGAGGCCACAACAGTGAGAGGCCTATGTACCGCAAAAAAAAAAAAAAAAAAGTAACAGGTGAGTAGTTTTCATCACCCCCTGGGCATCAAGGTTCTGAGTCCTGCCAACATGTATGTCTATTCTGAAGGAATCTAACGTTTTTCTATGAGAAAATGAAAGGACATTTATTGGGCACCTACTATGTACTCTGCTAGGGGACTTACAATGTTATAAAGTAGGTACAGGGCCAGCTTCATGGGCATGTTGCAAGCACAATCAGATAGAGCCCTGCTCTTAAAAGCTCTGTTGTTGCCTTCTTGAAATTCTTAATAATTTTAATTTTGAGCATGTTTTGTAAGTGAAGTTCAGTGGGACAATGGGGGACGCATATGAGCAGAAACAAATACATGCATGTGTCAGCTATAATTTGCCACTCCATTCACATATAGCCTTCGTGGCTTCCATAACATGCGTATTTCACTTTGAGTCTCACTAAAACTCAATGCACAGTGGTTCCACCAGAATTCTGTGCTCATGTTCCTTATGACACATCTATGTGTGTGTAAGCAGGGTCACTGACAGATCACACTTCATGCTTTACCCTTTTGAATGGGGCCTTGCTTGGAACACAAACAGAAGGTAATAGTGTTCTAAGAAACATGAACAACCAAGGAACCCAACCATATCCTTTTTTAATCATGTTACTTCCCAGTACCACTAATGCTAAATATGATGACATAGTAAAAATGGGAAAGATAAGGCCACCAACAGTTGAGTTCATTTCAGACCTTTCTTCCTCATCAGTAAGCTAGACATAGAGTGTATTGGTATAATATGCACATATAAAGAAGTGAAATTAAAAGTTAGTTTTGTGCAGCTTTTTTCCCCACTATTCTGGTAAGAATGAACTATATATGCATGAACAACCTATGAAATACCAATGATTCCACATACAAATTAAAGGCCTTTATGCTTGCATTTACAATTATATATTGTAAATATATATTGGCATTATACAATATAAAGATGAATGGTAAAATTCATGCTAATAATTTGAAATTTAATTTTTCTGAACTTACAATGATTATACCATTATGTTTTATAAGTTATAAAATATTTATAACGGAAAAACGGCTTTATATATCACTACTTTATAGCACTTTTTTTTCCTGCTTTTTGGACAAGGAGCCTGGCATTTTCCTTTCGCTATAGCTGGCCCTGAGGTGGTACTATTATCCCTCATTTATATGAAAAAACTGAGGCTCAGTGAGATTAAGTAGCTTTCCCAAGATCACAGAACTAGCAACTGGCAGACACCAAGATTCAAACATAAGTCTGACTCCAAAGATACTGTTCCTCTACCATTTCATACTGAATTAAAAGGGCAGCTGGGGAAGGACCCAAGAGAAACTACAGGCTTGGGGCTAAATCTTTTGCTTCAACTCCTGCCCAGGTAAACTTGTTTGGAGCAAGGATTTTGGTTAAGAACTATCCCACATACCACAAAGTAGCTGTAAAGTTAAGAAGGCTGTTTTAGGAAACTTCTAGCATTCTTTTCACTAATCTGTGATCTGGTTTCTCAACTTAGTAGGTCTACAGACTTGAGATCATCAATTCAAATAGAAGTTTACCATGCTCAGTTGTCAAACAAGAACCTTCAGTTTTCTTTCAAACTCTTTTTTTCTAAATCCCACACATTTCTAAATTTCATATATTGAGTCACATGAAAATATTTAATTTTTTATACTATGTCATAATAACCAACTAAACAGTCCAAGGAATCATGTTAATGTGACTGCAATACAAATTTTTCTAATGACTTCTGCCCAGTTCAACGTTTTGCTCAATATTTCATAAGCATCCTGTTATCCACAAGATCTTGGGCCGCTAACAATTTATCTTCTGGCTTCAGTAGGCATCTTCTCACATTCACAGCAACAGCTTCTAAGGCCCCTCTCTCAACTTTCCCAGTAGCATTTACAAAGTCATAGTCAGCAAGCATATATACTAATAATAGTTAAGGGATCATAATTCTTTGCGACCTGTAAATGGTACCACATCTGCAAGGGGAAATGTGTTTCTAAAGCTAGAAAATACAAATTAGGATAAAGATTTTTCCTTTTATCTTCTTGAAATAGAAGTCACCATCCATGTATCTGAGTTATTTGTGTGTGTGTGTATATATATATACACACACACACACACACATTCACTTTTTCCCTCTAGAATTGTGAAGTTGCTGCCACAGCTAGAAATGTGAGATATTTGTGTCAAAAATTTTATCACAGCGGCTCTTCCTTTGAGATTTTCAGAGAATTGAATATAATTTATAGATATTTCCAGACATAGAACACAAATAATGCTGTCAAGAAAATTTCCTCTAAGAATGGTGCAGCAAAGATGTTACTGTCAGAAAAACAATGAATTCTTCAATGGTAACTTCTATAATACATTCCTGAAAGTGTAGGAATAACACTACATAAATATTCTTATCTGAACAACCTGAGAAGACATGCATAAGCATAAACTGTATTTATAGCTTTAAAACCTGCACTACATGAAGTCCTGAAAAATATTCCTTTTGATTTTTTAAATCCATGGAGTCTCACTGCTAGCCAAAGAATAAAACAAAAAGTGGAAGATGCAAAGACACACAACTAGGAACTTTTTGAAACAAACCTAAATGTAGTCCATCATCATAAAATGGTTTTAATTTTTTTTTTTTAAATTTTTGGCTGTGTTGGGTCTTCGTTGCTGTGCATGGGCTTTCTCTAGTTGCAGCGAGCAGGGGCTACTCTTTCTTGTGGTGTGCAGGCTTCTCATTGCAATGGCTTCTCTTGTTATGGAGCATGGGCTCTAGGCGCGAGGGTTTCAGTAGTTGCAGCACACAGGCTCAGTAGTTGTGGCTCACAGGCTCTAGAGCGCAGGCTCAGTAGTTGTGGCACACGGACTTAGTTGCTCCACAGCATGTGGGATCTTCCCAGACCAGGGTTCGAACCCGTGTCCCCTGCATTGGCAGGCGGATTCTTAACCACTGAGCCACCAGGGAAGTCCCTAAAATGGTTTTAAATAAGAGAGAAATTATAATTTTCCTTATACCAAAAACTGGTCTCCACAGCACAAGAGTCAGAAAAAAATTCCCAAGGGAAAGAAAGAAATAGTGAGCCTATTATATAAGAAGAATCTAAAAGCAAACGGTATTCTTATTTTGAAAATGAGGCCTGAGAAATTCTATGATTCTAATTTAAAGAAGCATACACTACATAAATATAGTGTAATAAATATGGTATTTATGATATTGTGATATCAATATTGTAATAGCCAGCCTTCCAAAACTGCCCCAGTAATCACTGCCTCCTGGTTCTCCTCATACCCACACACTCAGGTAGTCTTCTCCCACGCTGAACTGTGAAATGTGAAACAAAATGGAGTCACTTATGTAAAGGGGTTTTCATTTTTTTATAAATATATTTATTTTATTTATTTATTTTTGGCTGCATTGGGTCTTCGTTGCTGCGCACAGGCTTTCTCTAGTTGTGGCGAGTAGGGGCTACTCTTCATTGCAGTGCGCAGGCTTCTCATTGAGGTGAAGCATGAGCTCTAGGTGCGCGGGCTTCAGTACTTGTATTACGCAGGCTCAGTAGTTGTGGCTCATGGGCTTTAGAGTACAGGCTCACTAGTTGTGGTGCACAGGCTTACTTGCTCTGCAGCATGTGGGATCTTCCTGGACCAAGGCTCGAACCTGTGTCCCCTGCATTGGCAGGCAGATTTTTAACCACCGTGCCACCAGGGAAGCCCTGTAAAGGGGTTTTTAAATGGAGCTGGGAGGCCATTAAGGAGGTGGACCTTACATACGCCCTCACCTGGTAGAACCATGAAATTCTGAACTGGGCCAAACCACAAATACTCCAAGGATTCTGCAAGAATACCTGCAACTTGTCACAGGAACAAACTTACCTCCTTCTAGTGATAGCGCTAGCACTCAGTCATGTTTAGCCAAGACTAGATTCTGCCTCCAGCTCCAATTAAAATTCTTTGTAATGCAAACCTTCCTTCTTTGCCTTTAAAAACCCGTGACTTTTACTCCCTAGCAGGACACTGTTTGGGTTGCTACCCAAACTTGTGTGCCCTGAATTGGAATTCTTTGATCCCAAATAAACACTTTTCACTTGTTTATTGCCTCCTAGGTTTATTTAGGTTGACAGAATCATGGCTAGCCTGTATAACAAATGCTATAGAAATAAAAGACATTACCACTTCTTCCTCGTTCTGTCTTGGACTACTAGCAATACAATAGCCATGTCATGAAGACACTCAAGCAGACTGTTGAGAGGCCCACATCAGGAGGAACTAAGGCGTACCACTGTTAGCTAGGACCAACTTGTCAACCACTTGAGCAAACCACTTTGGAAGCAAATCCTCCAGCCCCCAGTAAGACTTTATATGAAGGCAGCCCTGGCTTACATCTTGACTGCAACCTCATGAAAAGTTCCAAGCGAGAATCATCCAACTAAGCTGTTTCTGAATTTCTGACGTATAGAAACTATAAGATAATAAATGTTTATTGTTTAAAGAGCCATGGTTTTGAAGTCATTTGTTATGCAGCAATAAATAATACACTGACTTTCTCAACCTGATAGGTAGATGTCCTACTCTTATCAGGCTGTTGCCCCAGAATCATATCCCTGCTCCTCCCTCAAATGGAAACTAACTGCTCTTATCTGAAGGAGGAACTAACTGCTCTTATCTGAAGGAGGAGGCTGCAAAAAGAAAAACAAGAACTGGTTAGAACCAGCTAGGCCCAAGATGGCAGAAGACCTGACCTCCAGAGGACCTTGAGCTTCCTTACAGGATCACTGTAATACATTAGCATGCTAAGTGGCACACCCACCAGCACCATGACAGTTGACAGTTGACAGTTGCCATGACAACAACCAGAAGAACTCATACAAGGACTGAAAAGGAGTACTGCCTCAGTTCCAGGTCCAAACCACACTCCTGTTCTCAGATAAGTCATGAATATCCCTCCCCCTCTTTACTCAATTCCCTCCCTTTCACCTCAACCCTCCTATATATAAGGTGTCTCAGTCAGGTTGAGAAGTTGGTTTGTGAACTAAGTTCCCACTTCTCCATTCTTTGGCCATTGAATAAAGCTTGCGCTATTACAGTCTTAGCATCGGTTTTATTATCGGTTGTGCAAATCCGAGCAAAAAAAGAACTTCCCCTGCTGAGACAAGGGGTCCTGGCCTGGGCTAGGACCCTGGTGCGGTCCAGGCAACCAAATCAACAACAAATTCTACCTACTCACACAAGACATCTGCATCTTGGTGAGACTGGAAGAAACTGATCCTTTGCTTGACAAGTTAATAAACTCAACTTCTTCAGGTCACCCCAAAATAATGAGTCCCTAGATTCATGCCCACTTGACACCAAACTCACAACCGCATTATTCTTAACCCAAAATATCAATTTAATAATTTATAATGAGAAGTGGACCAGCTGTTGCTTAGAATGTTATTAGGTACATTCAAGAGGCCAAATTAAAATCTGATGGTTGTTTTATGGGGCTAGAATTAGAAAAATGATTGTTGGATATTCTTATAGAATAGGTCTAAAAACTATGGGAGCTGAATTTTTAAATCCTTTCTCCTTTCTAGAATATTTCTTTCAAAAGAAACTGTCACTAGAAACAGAGTACCTTGCAAAACATAATAGGCTCCAGGGGTCTTTAAAGTAATCAATGCTAGAACTATAACAGTTATTAAGGAACTCTAAAAACACTAGAGTAAGTTTTCCAGGAGAGTATTTATACTCTCCCATAAAACATCTCTTCATTTTATGATAGAAACACCCTGCTGACTGGCTACAGCCACGCCAGCATGCTTCTGGGTTGAAGGTACCACTGGAGCCCATCTTCAAAGTCCCCAAGTGTCCTATCCCTCTGAATGTTTCTCCCCCATACAAAGGTAAAACCAGACTCAGGTAAACCCAACCAGGAAAGTTTCTTTGCCTTTGCTTTTCATTTACTTCCTCCTTCCCCTTCCTCAATCAAATTCTTATCTCAGCTCCTTTTTCCTCCAGAGAGCTAATTCATCTAATGTCTGATAATCTATATAATGTATCATCCTTCCCAGCGGGTTTGCATTTTACCAGGTAAAATGCCTGTCTAGATATATTTCAGGCTTCAGGGCCTCTGATAAGGTCATGATTTTTTAAACTTCAGTATGTATATGAATCATTAAGAGCTTATTTAAAATTCTATTCCCGGACGCAGGAGGGAGGAGATATTGGGAGCATGTGTGTGTGTGTGGCTAATTCACTTTGTTGTGGAGCGGAAGCTAGCACACCATTGTGAAGCAATTATACCCCAGTAAAGATGTTAAAAAAAAATGCTATTCCCCAGTCTCACTCCTACAGATTTTTAATCCATAAATTTAAGGTAGGACCCAGAAACCTGCACTTAGAGCAAATAACCTCCCCCCACCCTCTATGATGTTTATGTAAGCAATCTGAAGACCACTCTTTGAGGAAGTGTTACAAAGGAAGATATTTTGGGACTAAGAAACTCTAGATTATCAAAAGCACTGGCAACTATAGCTGCCTCCCTCTTTCTTCAACCAGTATCAGCACCTCCTTATAATTATAGTTATTTCATTTCCTAACCAGTTACAATTATCCTGCTGCTCACCCTGCAAATCCAGACCTAGAAGTGTCCACGTTGTATGCCAACAGGCATACAAATTGCACCTTGATTCATATGGACTTCATGTTAAAGTCAGGCTCATGTTCTCAAGCTCTGAGAGTTGTTCTAGTGACGTAATTGATAAATGCCATGACTCCTGGCTTGAGGCTCTTTCCTATTATGTCCTTACAGCACTTGCCTGCCCTCTAGGGTTTCCAAGCTCCACAAACGGTCAATCTCTGATGACCACAGACCTCGTTCTGATGATCCGGAGCCTTGACGCTGACCCTCCTAAGCTCCTACTTTTCCAGGGACCACTCACATCTTTTAAAATCTGGACACGTGGGGATGGAATCCAGAAACACACATTTAATAAGTTCCCTAGGTGTACATTCAGTGTAAATATCATTGGTATTAAGCAATTTCTCAAAATTGCCTAATGATAAAAAGCACCGGGACACTGAAAAATAGTTTGCTAGACCTCCCTCACCATCTGGTGATTCTGACTGGGGAGGGGGTGAGCTTTATTCTTAACAAGTATTCCAGGCTAATTCTAATAACTGGGCAATTTGAGAAACCTTGGCCTAAAATAACAATGTAAGATTTCAACATCAGGATATCTTTACAAGTTCAGTTATATTATGCTGAACATTAAAGCTAGGAGCATGAAGCTAGCTGGTATTAGAAAGGTAATCCTCAGAAGATAACCAATAGCTTAACAAGAAGACTTGCTTTTATATTTCATCTCTCACATGCAAATATGTTAAGTGGTAACGAAGGAATTTTCAGGTAATACTAGAATCCTTAAAAACTCATGTTGCAAGAGTGAGATTTTTCAGTTCCCTTTTAAAAGATGAATTACTTTAGGGGAGTTTCCCCCATGAACACATCAAAAATACACCTGAAGCAAAAATACATGTGGAGCAATCCTCACTGAAAACAAACTGGAGACTGGCAAAAAGACTCGTACAACCAATGCCGTAAGAAAAATCCACACAAAGTCTGATAGGAAGGGAAGAGAAGCGATAAGTTTGGGATCTGAGCCACTGGGAGGGGACAGAGAAGAAGAGGGGATTACACAGGCTTAGAGATCCTCCCTGGAGCGTGAGTGGAGTGAACCACATATTGTGCACCCCAGCTCTAGGGTCCAACACTGGGAGGCCGAGTCCCCTTAGCTGGTTTGAAAACCAGTGGGACTGACAACAGAGCTGTAAGAAACCTAGATTCTGCTCATGAAAAGCAAGCACACACTTGATTACTCCTGAAACAAGGCAGAGGAAGCAGATTGAAACTGCCCGGGACTCTGGCTCAGTTTCCTGTAACCAACCCAGTACATGCCCCAGACTGAGCCGAGCACCTGCCCTGGCTCCTCTGGCTCCATGGTGTAGCTCCACACTAGGGCAAAGACTGCTGCAGCCAAGGTGAGTGTGCGGTTATGGGGGATGGAGCTGGCTCCCACCTGGAATGACAGCTGAACAGTATAAGGGCGGCTATTATTAGCACTTGCAGAGACAGCAAATCAGGGGTAGTCCAGAAAGGTGACTGATGACAGGACCACCCCAGCATGCACCCCAGTCCACACCAAGCACCTGCTCTAAAAACCTCTTGCTCAGTACTGTTCCCCACTGGGATGAAGGTGCCAATTCTGGGAAAGGGAAGAATACACACTTAGAGAAGAGAACCAGCTCAGACCCAAACCTCAGGGCTTCTGCTCCAGCAGCTGGGGACCCAACCCTGCCCCTGATAGAGTGATGTTGGCCACTAAGCAGAGGAGAAGCCCCAGTTTACACCCGGCTCTGGCTCTAACCCCTTCACTTCCAGCCCCACCTCCTACCAAGGAGATAGGTGCAAGCACACCCTGCAGGAAGGTGCAACTCATGCTTACTTCAGATCCAGCTCTCCCACCAAAGCCACTGGGTACATGTAGACTGTATAGGAATGCTACTACAAAAGGACACCCCTTCAAAACCAGGATAGGTAGCTGTTTCACATAATTTCATAGAGACAGAGAAAGTTAAGCAAAATGAGAAGACAGAAATTTGCTTCAAATGAAAGAACAAGAAAAAAAAACCTGAAAAACAACTAATAAAAGAGAGATAAATAATTTACTACATAAAGAGTACAAAGCATTAGTAATAAGAATGCTAACTGATCTTGGGAAAGGAATAGATGAGCACAGTGAGAATTTTAACAAGGAACTAGAAAATATAAAAACAACCAGGAAGAACTGAAGAATACAGTAACTGAAATGAAAAACACACTAGGAGGAATTAACGGCAGACTAGGTGATACTAAAGAATGCATATGTGACCTGGAAGATAGAACAAGGGAAATCACCAATCAGAAGAGCAAAAAGAAAATCAAATTAAAAAAAATAAGAACAGGGCTTCCCTGGTGGCGCAGTGGTTGAGAGTCCGCCTGCCGATGCAGGGGACACGGGTTCGTGCCCCGGTCCGGGAAGATCCCACATGCAGCAGAGCGGCTGGGCCCGTGAGCCATGGCCGCTGAGCCTGTGCGTCCGGAGCCTGTGCTCTGCAACGGGAGAGGCCACAACAGTGAGAGGCCCGTGTACCGCAAAAATAAAAAAATTTAAAAAATAAATAAGAAGAGTTTAATGGGCCTCTGGGACAACATCAAGCATACCAACATTCACATCACCTCTTCTCCAAGAGGAGAAGACAAAGAGAAAGGAGTTGAAAATGTATTTGATGAAATTATGGCTGAAACTTCTGGAAACAGAAGAAGGAAACAGATATTCAGGTACAGGAAGCACAGACAGTCCCAAACAAGATGAACCCATACAGACTCACACCAAGACTTATCAAGCAAAGAAAATAAAAGCAAAAATAAACAAATGGGACCTGATTAAACTTAAAAGCTTTTGCATAGCAAAAGAAACCATCAATAAAATGAAAAGACAACATACTGAACGGGAGAAAATATTTACAAATGATATGACCGATAAGGGTTTAATATTCAAAATATAAAACAGTTCATACAACTCAACATCAGAAAAACAAACAACCCAACTTAAAAATGGGCTGAAGGAGAGGCCATCAAGATGAAGGAAGACTAAGACGTGGAGATCACCTTCCTACCCACAAATACATCAGAAATACATCTACATGTGGAACAACTCCTACAGAACAGCTACTAAACTCTGGCAGAAGACCTCAGACTTCCCAAAAGGCAAGAAACTCCCCACGTACCTGCATAGGGCAAAAGAAAAAAAAAACAGAGACAAAAGAATAGGGACGGGACCTGCACCAGTGGGAGGGAGCTGTGAAGGAGGAAAGGTTTCCACACAGTAGAAGCCCCTTCGCGGGCGGAGACCGTGGGTGGCGAGGGGGGAAGCTTTGGAGTCGCTGAGGAGAGCGCAGCAACAGGGGTGCGGAGGGCAAAGCGGAGAGATTCCCGCATAGAGGATCAGTGTCGACCAGCACTCACCAGCCTGAGAGGCTTGTCTGCTCACCCTCCGGGACGGGTGGGGGCTGGGAGCTGAGGCTTGGGCTTCGGAGGTCAGATCCCAGGGAGAGGACTGGGGTTGGCTGCATGAACACAGCCTGAAGGGGGCTAGTGCGCCACAGATAGCCAGGAGGGAGTCCGGGAAAAGGTCTGGAGCTGCCTAAGAGGCAAGAGACCATTATTTCAGGGTGCACGAGGAGAGGGGATTCAGAGCACCGCCTAAACGAGCTCCAGAGACCGGCGCGAGCCGCGGCTATCAGTGTGGACACCGGAGACGGGCATGAAATGCTAAGAAGCTGTGTGCAAGCACAGGTCACTGTCCACACCTCACGGGAGCCTGTGCAGCTCGCCACTGCCAGGGTCCTGTGATCCAGAGACAACTTCCCTGGGAGAATACGCGACGTGCCTCAGGCTGTTGCAACATCACGCTGGCCTCTGCCGCTGCAGGCTCTCCCCGCATTCCGTACCCCTCCCTTCCCCACGGCCTGAGTGAGCCAGAGCCCCCAAATCAGCTGCTCCTTTAACCACATCCTGTCTGAGCAAAGAACAGATGCCCTCAGGCGACCTACACGCAGAGGCGGGGCCAAATCCAAATCTGAACCCCAGGATCTGTGCGAACAGAGAAAGGGAGATCTCTCCTAGCAGCCTCAGGAGCAGTGGATTAAATCTCCACAATCAACTTGATGTACCCTGCATCTGTGGAATAACTGAATAGACAAGGAATCATCCCAAAATTGAGGCGGTGGACTCTGGGAGCAATGATATATATTTTTTTTCCTTTTTCTCTTTTTTGTGAGTGTGTATGTGTATGCTTATGTGTGTGATTTTGTCTGTATAGCTTTGCTTTTACCATGTGTCCTAGGGTTCTCTCTGTCTTTTTTTTTTTTTAGTATAGTTTTAGCGCTTGTTATCATTGGTGGATTTGTTTTTTGGTTTGGTTGCTCTCTTCTTTCTTTCTTTTTTCGGTCTTTATTACTTTTTAATTTTTTAATTTTTAATAATTATTTTTTATTTTGATAACTTTCTTTTCTTTGTTTCTTTCTTTTTTTCTCCCTTTTCTTCTGAGCCGTGTGGCTGACAGGGTCTTGGTGCTCCGGCCAGGTATCAGGCCTGTGCCTCTGAGGTGGGACAGCCAAGTTCAGGACATTGGTCCACTAGAGACCCCCCAGCTCCATGTGATATTAAACGGAGAAAGCTCTCCCAGAGATCTCCATCTCAACACCAAGACCCAGCTCCACTCAACGACCAGCAAGCTACAGTACTGGACACCCTATGCCAAACAACTAGCAAGACAGGAACACAGCCCCACCTATTAGCAGAGAGGCTGCCTAAAATCATAATAAGGTCACAGACATCCCAAAACACACCACCAGACGCAGTTCTGCCCACCAGAAAGACAAGATCCAGCCTCATCCACCAACACAGACCATATCCAGCCTCATCCCCCAGAACACTAGTCCCCTCCACCAGGAGGCCTACACAACACACTGAACCAACCTTAGCCACTGGGGGCAGACACCAAAAACAATGGGAACTATGAACCTGCAGCCTGTGAAAAGGAGACCCCAAACACAGTTAGGTCAGCAAAATGAAAAGACAGAGAAACACACAGCAGATGAAGGAGCAAGATAAAAACCCAACAGACCAAAGAAATGAGGAAATAGGCAGTCTGCCTGAAAAAGAACTCAGAGTAATGATAGTAAAGATGATCCAACATCTTGGAAATAGAATGGAGAAAATACAAGAAACGTTTAACAAGGACCTAGAACTAAAGAGCAAACAAACAATGATGAACAGCACAATAAATGAAATTAAAAATTCTCTAGAAGGAATCAATAGCAGAATAACTGAGGCAGAAGAACGGATAAGTGACCTGAAAGATAAAATAGTGGAATAACTACCTCAGAGCAGAATAAAGAAAAAAGAATGAGAAGAATTGAGAACAGTGTCAGAGAGCTCTGGGACAACATTAAACGCACCAACATTCGAATTATAGTTTAATTAAGTTTTATTAAGTTTAATGGATAATAAGACTTAGCAGCACCCTAAAACCTGATCCAGCACCCTTGTAGCTACCTCGGTGTTTTACAGATTTCACTTTGATACTAGATATAATTAGTGATCATATATTTCAAGGCTGGGTAAAGAGGGGAAACAATGAAAGGAGAAGCAGGTATCATTTGCAAATGAAGTTCATCTTTCTAGAAGCAGGACCACCAATAGTCTATGACTAGCAGAAAAATCTGAGCTTCTTTAATGGTACTGTATTGCCACCTAGAGGCACAGTAACATGCCTATGACATGCAAGATGGTTAAAATTGTTAAAACTGAAAATCTAAAACAAATGCAAGTACAATTAAGGTAAAATAGAAAACGTGAAATTCTAGAGTAGTAATCTTTTCAAAACACTCCTACCTCAATAGGAAATAGGCTTCTGAATCAAAAATAAGGCAAGGGTGTTTCAAAGTAAAAGATATGTGCTTTCCCAGAATCTGAAATGTAAAAGTAAGTGAATTTACTATGGAACTTACAGCAGTGCAAAGATCAAGATATAAATGGGTAAACTGGGAGATTGCGATTGACATATATACACTAATATGTATAAAATAGATAACTAATAAGAACATGCTGTATAAAAAAATAAACACATTTTTTAAAAAGATATAAATGGGTAAAAATAAATTGGGGGAGGAGACAGTAAAAGGGAAAGTTTGCTGGGAATTATTAATCACTAATCATTAATCACTTGAATAGCAAAAGATAGTCCAGAATTTTGCAGAGGCAATGAAGGTTACTCAGTTTTCAATAACAAGTAGCTAATTTGGTAAAATTATGAATCATTTTCATTTTAAAACACTATTTATAAAACTGATCTTCAACAGAATTTCATTTAACATAAAACAATATTATAAACTATAACCAGGGGCTTCCCTGGTGGCGCAGTGATTGAGAGCCCGCCTGCCAATGCAGGGGACGTGGGTTTGAGCCCTGGTCCAGGAAGATCCCACATGATGCGGAGTAACTGGGCCTGTGCGCCACAGCTGCTGAGCCTGCGCTCTGGAGCCTGTGAGCCACAACTACTGAGCCCACGTGCCACAACTACAGAAGCCCATGTGCCTAGAGCCCATGCTCTGCAACAAGAGAAGTCACTGCAATGAGAAGCCCGCGCACCACAACGAAGAGTAACCCCCGCTTGCTGCAAACAGAGAAAGCCTGCAAGCAGCACTGAAGACCCAGTGCAGCCAAAAATAAATAAATAAAATAAATAAATTTATTTTTAAAAAAGAAAAAGTATAACCAGGACCCCTGATCATCCCAAAGAAATAATGTATTCAAATATTGATATTTATTGCCCAAAGTTGAAAGCCCCTGATCCTCCTTTTGACCAGAGTTCTGAGTTTGGGTTCCACTCAACTGTAATAGCTCCTGTGTCAGAATTAGGAGGTTTAGGAAAACAAAAGTAAGTGTCACCTGGATGTCATTTGAGGTCTCTCTGATCTCTGAACTGTATAAGTACTGTTTCACACTCCTATTCCAGGCCTAAAGGGAAGGCTACTGCCTCCTCAGGATTTCTTAGAATTTCCGGGGGCTCATAATCTCAAACTGCCTTGCACTCAATTTCCTATTGAACTCTCTAATGCATTCATATCTCACCTCCCCAATCATTCCCTGATTTGGAATAAGCTTTTTCCTTAATTCCACTACCACCAGGGAGGGCCATACTTAATCAAAGGTTTGGAGGACAAAACCACAAAGCTAATAAACTGGGACTTCCCTGGTGGTCCAATGGTTACGACTCCCCGCTTCTAATGCAGGTGGCACAGGTTCGACCCCTGCTTGGGGAACTAAGATCCCACATCCAGGGCAGCACAGCCAAAAATTAAAAAAAGAATAAACAGAAGAAGAACTACAATCCTGCAGCCGGTGGAACAAAAACCACATCCACAGAAGGATAGACAAGATGAAAAGGCAGAGGGCTATGTACCAGATGAAGGAACAAGATAAAACCCCAAAAAAACAACTAAATGAAGTGAAGATAGGCAACCTTCCAGAAAAAGAATTCAGAATAATGAGAGTGAAGATGATCCAGGACCTCAGAAAAAGAATGGAGGTAGAAATCGAGAAGATGCAAGAAATGTTTAACAAAGATATAAAAGAATTAAAGAACAAACAACCAGAGATGAACAACACAATAACTGAAATTAAAAATACACTAGAAGGGGCTTCCCTGGTGGCGCAGTGGTTGAGAGTCCGCCTGCCGATGCAGGGGACGCAGGTTCGTGCCCCGGTCCGGGAAGATCCCACATGCTGCGGAGCGGCTGGGCCCGTGAGCCATGGCCGCTGAGCCTGCGCGTCCGGAGCCTGTGCTCCACAACGGGAGAGGCCACAACAGTGAGAGGCCCGCGTACCGCAAAAAAAAAAAAAAATACACTAGAAGGAATCAATAGCAGAATAACTGAAGCAGAAGAATGGAGAAGTGACCTGGAAGACAGAAAGGTGGAATTCACTGCTGCGGAACAGAATAAAGAAAAAAGAATGAAAAGAAATGAAGACAGCCTACGAGACCTCTGGGACAACATTAAACGCAACAACATTGGCATTATAGGGATCCCAGAAGGAGAAGAGAGAGAGAGAGGACTGGAGAAAATATTTGAAGAGATTATAGTCGAAAACTTCCCTAATATGGGAAAGGAAATAGCCACCCAAGTCGAGGAAGTGGAGAGAGTCCCATACAGGATAAACCCAAGGAGAACCACACTGAGACACATAGTAATCAAATTGGCAAAAATTAAAGACAAAGAAAAATTATTGAAAGCAGCAAGGGAAAAATGACAAATAACATACAAGGGAACTCCCATAAGGTTAACAGCTGATTTCTCAGCAGAAACTCTACAAGCCAGAAGGGAGTGGCATGATATACTTAAAGTGATGAAAGGGAAGAACCTACAACCAAGATTACTCTACCTGGCAAGGATCTCATTCAGATTTGATGGAGAAATCAAAAGTTTTACGGACAAGCAAAAGCAAAACCAGCTCTACAACAAATGCTAACGGAACATCTCTAAGTGGGAAACACAAGAGAAGAAAAGGACCTACAAAAACAAACCCAAAACAATTTTAAAAATGGTCATAGGAACATACATATCGATAATTACCTTAAATGTAAATGGATTAAATGCTCCAACCAAAAGACACAGGCTTGCTGAATGGATACGAAAACAAGACACATATATATGCTGCCTAGAAGAGAACCACTTCAGACCTAGGGACACATTCAGACTGAAAGTGAGGGGATGGAAAAAGATATTCCATGCAAATGGAAATCAAAACAAAGCTGGAGTAGTAATACTCATATCAGATAAAATACACTTTAAAATAAAGAATGTTATAAGAGACAAGGAAGGACACTACATAATGATCAAGGGATCAATCCAAGAAGAAGATATAACAATTATAAATATATATGCACCTAACATAGGAGCACCTCAATACATAAGGCAACTGCTAACAGCTATAAAGGAGAAAATAGTAACACAATTAGAGTGGGGGACTTTAACACCTCACTTACACCAATGGACAGATCATCCAGGCAGAAAATTAATAAGGACACACAAGTTTTAAATGATACAATAGACCAGATAGATTTAATTGATATTTATAGGACATTCCAGCAAAAAAACAGAAGATTACACTTTCTTCTCAAGTGCGCATGGAACATTCTCCAGGATAGATCACATCTTGGGTCACAAATCAAGCCTCAGTAAATTTAAGAAAATTGAAATCATATCAAGCATCTTTTCTGACCACAACGCTATGAGATTAGAAATCAATTACAGGGAAAAAAACCACGAACACATGGAGGCTAAAAAATACGTTACAAAATAACCCAGAGATCACTGAGGATATCAAAGAGGAAATTAAAAAAAAAAACCTAGAGACAAATTACAATGAAAAAACGATGATCCAAAACCTATGGGATGTGGCAAAAGCAGTTGTAAGAGGGAAGTTTATGACTATACAACCTACCTCAAGAAACAAGAAAAATCTCAAATAAACAATCTAACCTTACACCTAAAGGAACTAGAGAAAAAAGAACAAACAAAACCCAAAGTTAGCAGAGGAAAGAAATCATAGAGATCAGAGCAGAAATAAATTAAATAGATACAAAGAAAACAATAGCAAAGATCAATAAAATTATAAGCTGGTTCTTTGAGAAGATAAACAAAATTGATAAACCATTAGCCAGACTCATCAGGAAAAAGAGGGAAAGGACTCAAATCAATAAAATTAGAAATGAAAAAGGAGAAGTTACAACAGACACTGCAGAAATACAAAGCACCCTAAGAGACTACTACAAGCAACTCTATGCCAATAAAATGGACAACCTGGAAGAAATGGACAAATTCTTAGAAAGATATAACCTCCCAAGACTGAACCAGGAAGAAATAGAAAATATGAACAGACCAATCACAAGTAATGAAATTGACACTGTGATTAAAAATCTTCCAACAAACAGAAGTCCAGGACCAGATGGCTTCACAGGTGAATTCTATCAAACATTTAGAGAAGAGTTAAACCCAACCTTCTCAAACTATTCCAACAACTTGCAGAGGAAGGAACATTCCCAAACTCATTCTATGAGGTCACCATCACCCTGATACCAAAACCAAAGATACTAGAAAAAAAGAAAATTACAGACCAATATCATTCATGAATATACATGCAAAAATCCTCAACAAAATACTAGCAAACAGAATCCAACAACACATTAAAAGGCTCATATACCATGATCAAGTGGGATTTATCGCAGGGATGCAAGGATTCTTCAATATATGCAAATCAACAATGTGATACACCATACTAACAAACTGAAGAATAAAAACCATATGATCATCTCAATAGATGCAGAAAAAGCTTTTGACAAAATTCAACACCAATTTATGATAAAAACCGTCCAGAAAGTGGGCATAGAGAGAACCTACCTCAACATAATAAAGGCCATATACGACAAACCCACAGCAAACGTCATTCTCAATGGTGAAAAACTGAAAGCATTTCCTCTAACATCAGGGACAAGACAAAGATGTCCACTCTCGTCACTATTATTCAACATAGCTTTGGAAGTCCTAGACACGGCAATCAGAGAAGAAAAAGAAATAAAAGGAATACAAGTTGGAAAAGAAGAAGTAAAACTGTCACTGTTTGCAGATGACATGATACTATACATAGAGAATCCTAAAAATGCCACCAGTAACCTACTAGAGTTAATCAATGGATTTGGTAAAGTTGCAGGATACAAAATTAATGCAGAGAAATCTCTTGCATTCCCATACACTAATGATGAAAAATCTGAAAGAGAAATTAAGGAAACACTCCCATTTACCACTGCAACAAAAAGAATAAAATACCTAGAAATAAACCTACCTAGGGAGACAAAAGACCTGTATGCAGAAAACTATAAGACACTGTTGAAAGAAATTAAGATGATACCAACTGATGGAGAGATATACCATGTTCTTGGATTGGAAGAATCAATACTGTGAAAATGACTGTACTACCCAAAGTAATCTACAGATTCAATGCAATCCTTATCAAATTACCAATGGCATTTTTTATGGAACTAGAACAAAAAAATCTTAGAATCTGTATGGAGACACAAAAGACCTCGAATAGCCAAAGCAGCCTTGAGGGAAAAAAAATGGAGCAGGAGGAATCAGACTCCCTGACTTCAGACTATACTAGAAAGCTACAGTAATCAAGACAATATGGTACTGGCACAAAAACAGATCAATGGAACAGGATAGAAAGCACAGAGGCAAACCCACACACCTATGGTCAACTAATCTATGACAAAGGAGGCAAGGGTATACAATGGAGAAAAGACAGTCTCTTCAATAAGTGGTGCTGGAAAAACTGGACAGCTACATGTAAAAGAATGAAATTAGAACACTCCCTAACACCATACACAAAAATAAACTCCAAATGGATTAAAGACCTAAATGTAAGACCAGACACTATAAAACTCTCAGAGGAAAACATAGGAAGAACACTCTTTGACATAAATCACAGCAAGATCTTTTTTGACTCACCTCCTAGAGTAATGGAAATAAAAACAAAAATAAACAAATGGGACCTAATGAAACTCAAAAGCTTTTGCAAAGAAAAGGAAACTACAAACAAGAGGAAAAGACAACCCTCAGAATGGGAGAAAATATTTGCAAACGAATCAATGGACAAAGGATTAATCTCCAAAATATATAAACAGCTCATGTAGCTCAATATTAAAAAAACAAACAACCCAATCCAAAAATGGGCAGAAGACCTAAATAGACATTTCTCCAAAGAGGACATACAGATGGCCAAGAAGCACATGAAAGGCTGCTCAACATCACTAATTATTAGAGAAATGCAAATCAAAACTACAATGAAGTATCACCTCACACCTGTTAGAATGGGCATCATCAGAATATCTACAAACAACAAATGCTGGAGAGGGTGTGGAGAAAAGGGAACCCTTTTGCACTGTTGGTGGGAATGTAAATTGATACAGCCACTATGGAGAACAGTACGGAGGTTCCTTAAAAAACTAAAAATAGAATTACCATATGACTCAGCAATCCCACTACTGGGCATATACCCAGAGAAAACCATAATTCAAAAAGACACATGCACCCCAATGTTCATTGCAGCACTATTTACAATAGCCAGGTCATGGAAGAAACCTAAATGCCCATTGACAGATGAATGGATAAGGAAGATGTGGTACATATGTACAATGGAATATTACTCAGCCATGAAAAGGAATGAAATTGGGTCATTTGTAGAGACGTGGATGAACCTAGAGACTGTCATACAGAGTGAAGTAAGTCAGAAAGAGAAAAACAAATATCGTATATTAACGCATATATATGTGGAACCTAGAAAAATGGTACAGATGAACCGGTTTGCAGGGCAGAAATTGAGACACAGATGTAGAGAACAAATGTATGGACACTAAGGGGGGAAAGCAGCGGGGGTGTGTGTGTGATGAATTGGGCGATTGGGATTGACATGTATACACTGATGTGTATAAAATGGATGACTAATAAGAACCTGCTGTATAAAATAATAAAATAAAATTCAAAAAAAAGAATAAACAGAATAAAAGCCAACATTAAAAAAAAAAGCTACTAAACTAACACTGATAGTAGATAATCCAGTTCAGTTAGTTGTAGTTATAAATAACTTTTTTTCTTCTGATGAATAGGAGTCAATTAACTCAACTTCCTTCTTGGCCCAAGAGCATGTTAGCAACCACCTTCTCTCATGTCTTCCAATTCCTTCATATGGTACTTTGGCAAAATATTATCTTACACTTGTAAAGTGCCACAGATTTTTCTAAGTGCTATTACAGCCCAATAAAGTGATCAAAACAAGAGTTAATCAAAAGCTCTCAAACTGTTAAGAGGCATGGGAAGGTGAGGTGGTTGCTGAAATGTATCATGGAGTCAATTTTTTCTGGACATTTTATACCTTCCTACACTCTACTCAACCTTGATGTTGCTGTGTTTCAGCTTGTTTAACCTCTCAGGCACCACCACACTGCAGAGCAGGGAGCACAAGGAATTTTAAAGTCTTTCCAACATAACAGATGCCATGTTAAGCATGAATTAGTTATTCTAAGATTGAGAAAGTAAAGTTGATTATTTTAATGTAACTGATATATTAGTGAATTTTTAAAACCTGTAAGTCCCTTTAGATATTACACATATGTTCAGATTTTCCATTCAGGGCCTGTGTATCTGGGACAAACCCCAAGCATAAAGAGTTTTTTTTAAGCTGGGAAGAAGGTGGGGAGGTTAGCAGGATTCTGCTGTTTCTTATACCTTCAACTTCAAAATCAGTCACTCTTTTCTTGTTCTTCTTCCATTTTCCTCCTCCTTTGGTGGGAAGGGGGTAACTACAACTTATCTAGCATTTGTATTACCTAGTTTTAGTTGAAGGTATTGTAATGGACTAAATGTTTTTTGTCCTCCAAAATTCATGTGTTGAACCCTAATCCCCAATGTGATGGTATTAGGAGGTGGTACCTTTGGGGGTGATTAGGTTATAAGGATGGAGGCCTCAAACTGGATTAGTGCCTTTATAAAAGAAATCCCAGAAAGCTCTCTCACCCCTTCTAATGTGAGAACACAGCAAAAAGACAGCCATCTATGAACCAGGAAGTGGGCCCTCACCAGAACTGAACCACACTGTTAGCCCGACTTCTGACTTGCAGCCTCTAGAACTGTGAGAAATAAATTGCTGTTGTTTATAAGCCACCCAGTCTATGGTACATTGTTATAGCAGCCTGAACTCACAAAGACAGGTTTTATCTCAGGGTGTCTGTTCTTACCAAACAAAAATAATCTTTAGATGGGAGGCAGAACAAGGTGCAAGCAAGTTGGCATTCACCTGTAGATCACCAGACAAAGAATGACTCCAAATAGATTCTAGCTTGCTGGTTTTCATGTCCTGGCCAGCATCACCTTTGCTCACCTCAGGCCACTCGTATATCTCACATTCTCACAATCATGCTAACACTGAGACAAAGGTTTTGTGAACTGTGAATAATGGCTTTGATTGCATAACTGTTACACTGAACAAGAAAGACTCTTGGGGTATAATCAGAAAGCAATTTTACTTTGGTCACTCACTAGTCCTTAAAATATGATCTGTGGGATTCACTGCAACCCCTATCAAAATTCTAATGACATCTTTCATAGAAATAGAAAAATCAATCATAAAATTTGCATGGAAACGGAAGACCCTGAATAGTAAAGTAATCTTGAGCAAGAAGAACAAAGCTGGAAGCATCACACTTCCTGATTTTGATTTATATAACAAAGCTATAGTAATCAAAACAGTATGGAACTGGCATAAAATAGACATATAGAATAGTGAAACAGAAGAAAGAGCCCAGAAATAAATCCACACATATAGTGTTCAACAAAGGCATCAAGAATATACAATGGGGAAATGATAGTTTCTTCAATAAATGATGCTAGGAAAACTGGATATCCACATGCAAAAGAATGAAATAGGATCTTTATATTACACCAAACACAAAAATCAACTCAAAATGGATTAAAGACTTAAACATAAGACCTGAAACTTTAAAACTCCTGGAAGAAAACATAGGGAAAAGCTCTTTGACATTGGTCTTGGCAATGATTTTTCACATGTAACACTGAAAGCACAGCAACAAAAGCCAAAATAAATAATTGAGACTACGTCATACTAAAAAGGTTCTGCACAGGAAAGGAAACAATAAAATGAAAAGGCAGTGTACGGAATGGGAGGAAATACTTGCAAACCATATTACTGGTAAGGGATTAATAGCCAAAATATATAAGGAACTGGTACAACTCAACAGCAAAAACAAAACAAAAAACACAAATAATCCCATTAAAAAATAGGCAAAAGACCTGAAGAGATATTTTCCCAAAAAGACTGTTGGCCATACAAATGGCCAACAGGCATATGAAAAGACGGTCAATAACATTAATCATCAGGGAAATGCAAATCAAAACCACAATGAGCTATCACCACATACCTATTAGGATGGCTATTATCAAAAAATCAAAAAGATAACAAATGTTATTAAGGATGTGGAGAAAAGGGACTCCTTATACACTGTTGGTGGGAATGTAAATTGATACAGCCATTATGGGAAATAGTATGACGGTTCCTCAAAAAATTAAAAATAGAACCTACTATATGATACAGCAATCCCACTTTTGGGTATATATTCAAAGGAAATGATGTCAGTATCTCAAAGGTACTAAGATACCCGCACACCCATGTTCACTGCAGCATTATTCACAATATGGAATAATATGCAGCATTATTCACAATATTCACAAGATATGGAAACAACCTAAATGTCTGCCATTGAATGAATGGATAAAGAAAATGTGGTATATAATGGGTAACAATATGTGAACTACCACTCTCACTTTATCCATTCACCATACACACACAGTGGAGTATTATTCAGTCTTAAAAAAAAAAGGAAATCCTGCCATATGTGACAACATGGATGAACCTGGAGACATATGTTAAGAGAAATAAGCCGTACAGAAAAACAAATACTGTGTGGTCTCACCTATGTGTAGAATCTAAAAAAGTCTCATAGAAACAGAAAGTAAAATGGTGGTTACCAGCAACTGGGGACTGAGGGAAACAAGGTGCTGTTGGTCAAGGTTATAAACTTTCAGTTATAAAATGAGTGGGTTCTGAGACCTAATGTACAGCATGGTGACTATAGTTAATAATAAATATTGTATGCTTGAAATTTGCTAAGAGAGTAGACCTTAAGTGTTCTCACCACACACACACACACACACACGCAAATGGTAACTATGTGAGGTAATAGATATGTTAATTATCTTGATTATGGTAATCATTTCACAAAGTATACATGTATCAAAACACCATGTTGTATACCTTAAATATGTACAATTTTGTCAATCATTACTCAATAAAGGTAGGGAAAATCATCATCTGTGAGTCTAGATCAACACCCTTCCCCAGGCAAAAATTAAGGCAGCCTTCAAAACTTTTCTGGTCATCTTAAATACCAACAGTTCTCCCCTATAGCAGATGTCTTTAAAGCCTGAGTCACATTCCCTCAGCCTACCCTTAATTTCAGCAGCAACTTTGGGGGAAAGTTCTGGGTGAGCTTAGACTCACCTAGAAGCAACTTAGACTAAAAGAATTATAGAGCATCCTATTAAAGTTCAGCTGAGACACAAATTCAAGGTTGATACTCTGCAATACAGGGGTACTGTCCTCCAGGATACAGTATGTGCAATTCAACCAGTGACTGATATAGAGACCTGCACCCCTATAGCTGAATACATGGGTACAGGACCAAGGAGTGGATGTGGTATTGGCCCATCCATCCATCACTCCTAGCGACTCCACGTACAGAATGTGTTCTTCCCTTCCCACCATCTTGGGCTCTCTGATTAGAGGTCTTTGGTTCTAAGAGGATTTTATTTCCACCAGGGGGCATGGCAAGGACTGCACTGAACCTGAAACTACAATTAGCAACCTGATCACTTTGGGAGCCTTACCCGTCAGTGGGCCAGCAGACAATGAAAGATGTTACTATGTACCAGGGGCCATGGACTCTGATTATCATGAGAACCAGGATTGCTGCTATGTAATGCGGGCATAGAGATGTACATTGGTACCTGGGATATCAGCTTGCGTCTTCTGGTGCTCTCATGTCCAGTGATAACAGCAAGCAAGCAAGTGCAGCAACCAATACCTGATGAAAGCAAGACAACCAAGGGGCAGAATCTGTGTGGATTACCCTGCAAGTAAGCAAGTGACACCCACCAAAATGCTGACTAAGAGAAATCAAGAATGGGTGGTAGAGAAGAAAAAATATCAGTCATGACCTTTTCACCCACTGCAACAGCAGAGACTAAAGCTTGTTCTTCTAGCCCACTATTTTGTCTGGCATAGATATTAAGGGGAGCCATCTCCTTGAAGACTCAGTGAAACCATGGACTTAATGTGGGATATATGTGAATATGAGCTGTGTAAGGGCACAGTACTGTGTGGACAACAGTAAATGCCTCCAGGGTCCAGGTTTCATCTTCAAGGCCCACCTCTGATTTCAGTTACAACAATGATGGACAGTTCCTTGTGACCTCAGACTTAACTTCAGCCCCACTGCTTGCCATTTCAAGGAAACACCACCCTTCTTTCTCCTGCTTCCAAGAATCACTTCCCAAATAAATTACCTGCATCCAAGTTCTATCCTCTGGCTCTGCTTTCTGAGGAAAGCAGACTGTAACAAACATTTCTCTTCTACCATCCACACTGCCTGTGCACCACCACCACAGATGCTGCTGATTTCACTTCCTCCACCCCCCATCCTGCTGCCAACAATGTCCTCTACCACTTCACCCACTTCCCATCTCCCCTGCTCCAAAAGCAAGCCTCAGAAGATCAGCAGTCCTTCTGTCCCTCAAAGTCCTGTGTTTAAGCTACAAGACCATCACAAATTAATCACTTATTTGAGGTTCTTTTTAAATAGAGACTTTATACAAAGGAGCTCTAATCTGCCTACATTTTCAAGTGTAGAATATTTAACACAGTGACTGTCAGGATCTCAAAAACTGTTAGTTTCTTTTTTCCATCAATCCCAGACAATTCATTAATCAAGGGCTATAGGAAGACTTAGACTACTACAATCAGACCTAGGCTACCAGGCTGGGTGTTCTCCTATCATCAGTGAACACGTAAGGAGGTTTATAGTCCCAGCATTTTCCTTCTTTTTTCTCAATATCCTCTCCTCCCCAGGTGATTCTGTCCACTCCCAGGGTAAAGGTGGAGAAAGATAGGAAAAACAGAACTTCATAGTCTGGACAAGACATATCAAGGAAAAGAGTAGGCTGTAATGCTTTCCTAATTCTCTGACCCACCCTAAATAGAATGTTTAATCTTAAATATATTCTGATTACTCTGGAATTAAGCTTAGAATCTTAGGAAATGTGGCTTAGGAAAACTGACAAATTTATAACCAATTATTGCTGGCACCTGATGGACTTGGAAAACCATGGACATACAGGAACACTTTGTGTTATTTTTGCAACTTTTCTGAAAGTGTGAAATTATTTCAAAATAAAAAGTTTTAGAAAAAAGTCTTAGTGCTGAAGATGCCAAAGTTTTTCTAAGAAAGGAGAATGTCTAGTGTTTAATTAGAACTCTTGCATTGCTAACATATAAACCCTTCCTCATCCTTCCCAATTCTTGAGTGAAGTCAACTGTACACCAAAATGCCTTTGAGAGTGCAGAGGGTTTTTTTAAGTTAGTCTATTTTTTAAATTAATTAATTTATTTATTCATTTTTATCGGTGCTGGGTCTTCGTTGCTGCATGCAGGCTCTTCGTTGGAGCGTGCAGGCTCTCTAGCTGAGGCACGCGGGCTCAGGAGTTGTGGCTCACGAGCTTAGTTGCAGTATGTGGGATCTTAGTTCCCTGACTGGGGATCGAATCTGGGCCCCCTGCATTGGGAGTGTGGAGTCTTAACCACTGGACCACAGGGAAGTCCCAAGAGTGCAGAGTTAATTCTTACATCTGGGTCATGGCATGGAGCAAGAACATACACATGTGCTAGCAAGATAATCCATAAATTGAACTAAGCACACAATTTTGAGGAATCAAGAACCACATGAATTTGTACTATCATGGGAAGAGCTTTGGGCTTCCATAGGACGTAAAATGGAGATGTGAGATAGTATTATCTAGATATCCAAGAATCAAGACTACCACCCCGGCTGACGTTTGGATTACGTATTAGAAGCTCTTAGTGTAGTGTGATACATATTAAATGTTGGCTACTAACATTATAGTTTAAAATTGGAGCACAAGCAGGAAGGTACATTTGTGGCAACATGAGAAGGAGAAAGAGCCAAGACCTGGAGAGTGATCTGCCCAGTAGGTTCTGCGGGGAATAACCAGGCTAAAAGGAGAAACTTTGTAAAAGTCAAGAGATTATCCAAGACACACAGTAGCCTCAGGCGTAATTCTAGAATCAGTTATTACCAAGATGGGCTTGAGGTGAGATTGTAGGATCTCAAAAATAGACAAAATTCAGCATGTTTGAAAGTTCAGATAAGAACTGTGTGTCTTAGAATGAAGCTGTGACTGATCCTAAGCTCTGGGGAAAGATTCTTACCCTGTTACCAACTGGTGGTATCTCAGCCAGGCACTGTGTCCAATATATAAAGTGCTCAGGGGAAAGACTGATATGGTGCATGCAAGATACGGTGGTCACACATGAAAGAACAGTCATTATGCAGTCAGATAGGGTGGGAAAGAGAGGGAGAGAACGGAGAAAAAACAGCCATTATATGATGTGAATTATATGAAGTCCTCACTCCTAAGAGCAAATTGCACACCAGGACCTTTAAATACTTCTGTTGCTGTGCTGCATGTGCCTGTGCCGTAACTAAGATGCTAATCCTCAGGGTTATATGGAAAAAAACACCCATGGCATCCTTGAGAGACAGCAAAGGGGCTAATTCAAACCTGACTTAAGACTGGAGTCCTTAAATCCTATAAAACAACAACTGCCACAGGGGAAACCCCTAACCCTGATTATACTTATTTGAGGCTCTCTGGAAAAAGAAATTCATAAATACAAGCAGGTTGGAGGAATCTCCCCTGCCCCTGAAGAATACACACACACACACACACACACACACACACACACACATACACACACATATACACCAAAAATAAGTAAATAAATAAAATAAAAAGAAAGAAGCCTGGATATGGGGGAAGGAAACAAGCAAACAAAAAACTGAAACAAAGGTCTACAATTTGACCAAAATGAAAATCCAAAATTTACCAAAAGAATTTATACAACAAAAGATAAAAGGGCACTGATTGGCTTTTGTGCTTATACAACACAGGTTCTATATTAACTCAGTACCTGATAAAGTGCACCAACTGGCAAACTTTCATGAACTTAATCAATACTAGGGATCCCACTGCATTTTAACAAGATACCCCCTATACTCTTAGGGGAGTTACCAAGTATAAAATAGGGGACAAATAACTATGCCTCACCTTAACCATTGGAACTATTGCCTTGCCTAAAATCCCCACAGCCTTAGCATCGCCCTAAAATATAATATAATGGGCATGAATGCTCTGACCCAATGAGTAATTAGTTAAAATTAAATTAAGTTGTTGGCATTTGATAAAAGTAGGATACCATGGATCTTCTCTCCCTCTGTTAAAATAGTTAACATGGCCTACTGAAAATTAAAATACTCAGTGATCAAAATCCATCATACAAGACCTATCTAGAGAAGGGGGTGATTATCCTCACTGCTTCTCCATTTAACAGCCCAATTTTGCCCATATTTGAACTTGGAAAGAATGAACAGTGCTTCATGGTGAATTACCACAACCTTAAATGCTGTGGTCCTACTCATCAAGGCTCCTATACACAATATTAGTGAAATTACTGACTCTATCCAATCAACAACTGGTAAATATTTTGCTATTATAAATTTAGCTACTATATGCTGTTCAGTGTCTATTTCAACATCCTTTCAGGTGCCTTACCCCCAAAGGGAAACAATATGCCTTTACTCAGCAGCTCATGGGATACCTCAACAACTTTAATATCACACACTATCTTTGCCAGCAAGATCTTAACTGCATCCAATTTTCTTGAGGACCACAGGTATGACGTTACATTGATGACATCCTCCTCCAAGGAGATTCTTTGGAAGCACTCATTTAGGACATACAAATTCTCACAAAGGGGCTCAGAAAAGGGAATTCCTTCATCAAAGTAAGGAAAGCAAAAAAGGCAAGAAAGTCCCCAAAAGTTGGAAGTCACAGTCTTTTATAACCCAATCTTGGAAGTGACATCCTACCACTTTTGCATATTCTCTTCATTAGAAGCAAGTCATTAGGTGCAGCCCACAGGAGGAGGAGATGACACAAGGGTGTGAATACCAAGAGGAGGGGATCATTAGAAGCCATTCTAGGAGGCTGCCTACCACACATGAAAATCAGGGGTAAGAGAAGATATACTTTTCAAATTGTAACAGGTATATTCTACACTTAACTTGTACAAGAACTCAAACAAATTTCCTGCTTGAAATTCAGTGACCCCAACAGTTTTGCATCATACAATTAAATGCTTAAAGAAGGCCCCATGTACCCAGAAAGATTATCATTTAAAATCAAAGGAGAGATAAAGAACTTCTCAGACAAGCAAAAACCGAAGAATTCATCAGTACTATAAACCAACCCTAAAAGAAATGTTAAAGGGTCTTCTCTAAGTGGAAAAGAAGCTATAGGAAAGGGGAAATCTTACTAGGAAAGGCAAATATAAAGTAAAGACTGAGGATCAACCACTTACATAAGCCACTACAAAGACAAAAGACAAAGATTGTAAAAGCAACTGTAACTACAATAAACAGTTAAGGGATAAACATGAAGATTTAATATAGGACATCAAAAACGCAAAATGTGGAGGAGGAAAGTAAAAAATGTAGATATTTTAGAATGTATGTGAACTTAGATGACTACCAGTTTAAAATAAGTAGATATAGTTATAGGTCAACATATATAAACCCCATGGTAACCATAAATCAAAAACCTACAATAGATATACAAAAACCAAAAAGAAAGGAATACAAGCATACCATTAAACAAAGTCATCAAACCACAAGGAGAGAAATAAAAATAAGAAAAATGAACAGACAAGAATTACAAAAACAACCAGAAAGCAAGTAATAAAATGGCAATAAATACATACCTATGAATACTTTACTTTAAATGTCAATGGACTAAATGCTCCAATCAAAAGACATAGGGTGGCTGATAGGATAAATTTTAAAAAATGAACCATCTATATGCTGCATACAAGAGATTCACTTCAGAGCTAAAGACACACAGACTGAAAGTGAGGGGATGGGAAAAGATACTTCATGCAAATGGAAATGACAAGAAGCTGGGATAGAAATACTCATATCAGACAAAATAGACTTTAAAACAAAGTCTATAAAGAAAAACAAAGAAGGACATTATATAATAACAAAGAGATCAACACAAGGAGTGGATATTACAATTGTTAACATATGTGCACCCAATAAGGAGCACCTAAATACATGAAACAAATACTTACAGACATAAAGGGAGAAATTGACAATAATACAACAATAGTAGGGGACTTTAACACCCCACTTGCATCAATGGACAGACAGATCATGCAGACAGAAAATCAATAAGGCAACACTGGTCTTAAATAATAAAATAGACCAGTTGGACTTAATAGATATCTGTAGGATATTACATCCAAAAATAGCAGAATACATGTTCTTTTCAAGTGCACATGGAACACTCTCTAGGATAGATCACATGTGTGGCCATAAAACAAGTCTCAACACATTTAAGAGGATAGAAGTTAAATCAAGCATATTTTCTGACCACGATGTTAAGAAACTAGAAATCAATTACAGGAATAAAAATGGGAAAAACACAAACACATAGAGACTAAATAGCATGGTCCTAAAAAAAAAAAATGGGTCAAAGAGGAAATCAGAAAATTCCTTGAGGCAAATGAAATTGAAACACAACTTTCCAAAATCTATGGGATGCAGCAAAAGCAATTCTAAGAGGGTCGTTTACAGCAATACAAGAAAAACTCAAATAAACAACTTAACCTACCACCTAAAAGAATTAGAAAAATAAGAACAAACAAAGCCTAAAGTCAGCAGAAGGAAGGAAATAATAAAGATCAGAGAGGAAATAAATAAAATAGAGACCAAAAATAGAAAAGATCAATGAAACCAAGATAAACAAATTGATAAACCTTTAGTCAGGCTCACCAAGAAGAAGAGAGAGGACCCAAATAAATAAAATAAAAAATGAAAGCAAAGAAATAAAAACTGACACTACAGAGGTATAAAAAATATCCTAAGAGAATAATACTATGAACAGTTATATGCCAACAATTCGATGACCTAGAAGAAATGAACAAATTTCTAGAAATATACAGTCTGCCAAGACTGAAACAAGAAGAAACAAAGAACTTGAACAAATCAATTACTAGCAGTGAAATTGAATTTGTAATAAAAAAAAATCTCCCAGCAAACAAAAGTCCAGGACTGGATGGCTTCACAGGGGAATTCTACCAAACATACAAAGAACAACTAATACCTATCCTCCTCAAAATATTTCCCAAAATTGAAAAGAATGGAATACTCCCAAATTCATTCTACAAGGCCAACATTACTCTGACACCAAAACCAGACAAAGACACTACAAAAGGAAATTACAGGCCAGTATCTTTGATGAACAAAGACGTAAAAGTCCTCAACAAAATATTAGCAAACCATATCCAACAATATATAAAAAGGATCATACACCATGATCGAGTAGGATTTATTCCAGAGACACAAGAATGGTATAATATTCACAAATCAATCAATGTGATACACCACATTAATGAAAGGAAGGATAAAAATCACATGATCATCTCAATAGATGCAGAAAAAGCATTTGACAAAATTCAACATTCATTCATCATAAATCAGAGTGGGTATGGGGGAACATATCTCAAGATATTAAGGCCATTTAAGCCAAACCCACAGCTAACGTCATACTCAATGATGAAAAGCTAAAAGCCTTTCCTCTAAAATCAGGAACAAGACAAGGACGCCTGCTCTCACCACTTCTATTTAACATAGCATTGGAAGTCCTAGCCACAGCAGACAGGAAAAAGAAATAAAAGGCATTCAGATTGGAAGAGAAGAACTAAAAATGTCACTATTTGCAGATGACATGATACTTTATATAGAAAATCCTAAAGTCTCCACCAAAAAACTATTAGAACTAATAAATGAATTCTGTAAAGTTGCAGGATACGAGATTAACATACAGAAATCTGTTGCTTTTCTGTACACTGAGAATTAAATATCAAAAAGAGAAAGTAAAAAAAAATCTCATTGAAATTGTATCAAAAAGAATAAAATATTCAATACCTAGGAATAAACTTAACCAAGAAGGTGAATGACCTATACCCAGAAAACTATAAAACACTGATGATGGAAATTGAAGATGATACAAAGAAATGGAAAGATATCCCATGCTCTTGGATTGGAAGAGTAAATGTTTTTAAAATGTCCATACCACCCAAAGCAATCTACAGATTTAAGGCAATCCCTATCAAAATACCCAAGACATTTTTCAGAGAACTAGAGCAAATAATCCTAAAATTCATATGGAATCACAAAAGACCCTGAATTGCCAAAGCAATCTTGAGAAAAAAGAACAAACATGGAGGTATCACCCTCCCTGATTTCAGATTATACTACAAAGCTACAGCAATCAAAACAGCATGATACTGGCACAATAACAAACATACAGACCAATGGAATGGAATATACCCACTCACTTCTGATCAGTTGATCTACAACAAAGGAGGCAAAAATATACAAGGGAGAATAGACAGCCTCTTTAATAAGTGGTGCTGGAAAAACTGGACAGCTACACGTAAAAGAATGAAGTTAGGGCTTCCCTGGTGGTGCAGTGGTTGAGAGTCTGCCTGCCGATGCAGGGGACACGGGTTCATGCCCCGGTCTGGGAAGATCCCACATGCTGCAGAGCGGCTGGGCACGTGAGCCATGGCCGCTGGGCCTGTGCGTCTGGAGCCTGTACTCTGCAACGGGAGAGGCCACAATGGTGAGAGGCCCCCATACCGCAAAAAAAAAAAAAAAAAGAATGAAATTAGAACACTCCATAAAACCATACACAAAAATAAACTCAAAATGGATTAAAGACCTAAATGTAAGATCTGAAACTATAAAACTCCTAGAAAAGAACATAGGAAGACCATTCTTTGACATAAATCCTAGCAATATTTTTTTTGGATCTGTCTCCTAAGGCCAAAGAAATAAAAGCAAAAATAAACAAGTGGGAGCTAATTAAACTTAAAAGCTTTTTCACAGCAAAGGAAACCCTCAACAAAAGAAAAAGACAACCTACTGAATGGCAGAAAATATTTGCAAATGATATGACTGACAAGCAGTTAATCTTCAAAATATATAAACAGCTCAGACAACTCAATATCAAAATAACAAACAACTCAATCAAAAAATGGGCAGAAGAGGGCTTCCCTGGTGGCGCAGTGGTTGAGAGTCCGCCTGCCGATGCAGGGGACACAGGTCCGTGCCCCGGTCCAGGTAGATTCCACATGCCACACAGCAGCTCGGCCCGTGAGCCATAGCCGCTGGGCCTGCGCGTCTGAAGCCTGTGCTACACAATGGGAGAGGCCACAACGGTGAGAGGCCCACGTACCGTAAAAAAAAAAAAAAAAATGGGCAGAAGACCTGAATAGACATTTCCCCAAAGAAGACATACAGAAGTCTAACAGGCACATGAAAAAATACCCAACATTGCCAATTATTAGAGAAATGCAAACTAAAACTACAATGAGATATCACCTCACACCTGTCAGAATGGCCATCATCAAAAAGTATACAAATAACAAATGTGGCAAGGATGTGAAGAAAAGGGAACCTTTGTACACTGTTGGTGGGAATGTAAATTGGTGCAGCCACCATGGAAAACAGTATGGAGGTTTCTCAAAAAATAAAAATAGAACTACCATATGATCTAGCAATTCCACTCCTCGGTATATATCTGGAAAAAAATAAAACACTAATTTGAGAATATACATGCATTCCCAAGTACATAGCAGCACTATTTACAATAGCTACATATGGAAGCAATCCAAGTGTCCATCAGCAGACAAATGGATAAAGAAGATGTGGTATATTTATAAAATGGAATACTGGCCATAGAAAAAAATTAAATTCTGCCATTTGCAGCAACATGGATGGACCTAGAGAATATTATGCTTAGTAAAAAATCAGACAAAGACAAATATTGTTTGATATCACTTATATGTGTAATCTAAAAAATAAAACAAATGAATGAATATAGCATATCAGAAATGGACTCACATATATAGCAAACAAACTAGTAATTACCAGTGGGGAGAGAGAAGGGGAGTGCAAGATAGGGATATGGGATTAGGAGATACAAACTACTATGTATAAAATAGATAAGCGGGCTTCCCTGGTGGCGCAGTGGTTGAGAGTTCGCCTGCCAATGCAGGGGACACGGGTTCGTGCCCCGGTCCGGGGAGATCCCACATGCCGCAGAGCGGCTAGGCCTGTGAGCCATGGCCGCTGAGCCTGCGCGTCCGGAGCCTGTGCTCCAAAACGAAAGAGAAAAAAAAAGAGAGCGCCCCGCATACCGCAAGAAAAACACAAAAAAAAATAGATAAGCAACAAGGATATATTGTACAGCACTATTATAGTCACTATTTTGTTTTGTAATAACTTTTTAAAAATTTTATTTATTTTTGGCTGCGTTGGGTCTTCGTTGCTGCACGTGGGCTTTCTCTAGTTGTGGTGAGCGGGGGTTACTCACGGACTTCTCACTGCGGTGGCTTCTCTCGTTGCAGAGCATGGGCTCTAGGTGCGCGGGCTTCAATAGTTGTGGCACGTGGGCTCAGTAGTTGTGACTCATGGGCTCTAAAGCGCAGGCTCAGTAGTTTTGGCACACGGGCTTAGTTGCTCCATGGCATGTGGGATCTACCTGGACCAGAGCTCCAACCCGTGTCCCCTGCATTGTTAGGCAGATTCTTAACCACTGCGCCACCAGCGAAGTCCTCCCCAGCATACTTTCTTCCACTGAAAAACTGCCCTTTCTCCTTCCTATGTGGTTCTGATGAAACTGGTCATCACAGGGCCCTGTATGACCTCCAGCTAATCATATGACCATCTTCCTTTTCACAGTGACTGGTCAAAGTTACATGAGCCAAGCAGGGCCAGAGTCCATCCATGCAATTTAATGTAAGGATACTGGGAGAGGGAATGTCTCTTCCTTTTGAGTCATGAACAATAAAAATGAAAGCTTATAGCTGTCAGAAGCCACCTTTCCCATCACATGAAAGGACCTGTTGGTAGAGAGGAAGAAAGGAGAGAGAAAGCTAATGATATCATTTGAGTCCCTGTAGAGTGTCTTGGAGCACTCCTGCCAGCTCCACCCTGAACTTCCCAGTTACCAGAGCCAGTAAATCCCACTTTGCTCAAGCTTGTTTGGTTTTCTGACATTTGCTTATAACCAAAGTGTCCTGACTAATACAGGCTTGTTTCAAGCTAACTCTTCTTACTAATTAATATGTATATTCCATCTCTGTGTCGTTCTCAAACCAGGAAACACAGCTGTTACCTAAAAAGCTTTTTTAAAATACAGATTTTTAGGCCCCAACCTACTATTTTTAGGCCCCAACCTACTATTTTTAGGCCCCTAAAAACTACTATTTCAGCATCTTTAGGGGTGTAATCCTCACATCTGTATTTTTGTTTTTAACTCCACAGATAATTCTGAAGCCTAGCCAGTATGGACAACCACTAATCTATTCTATTACAAAAAAAACAAACATCAAATTCTAAATTGGCTTTCTCCTATTTGAATTGCATGGATCTTTCAGTCTAGAATCCTATAAAGGCAACAGGTAGGTTTCCCCACACTGACCACAATTAAACTCTGTTTCTCCCAATAGAAAAATCAGTAGAATATTTTAAAAACACTTTTATAGCATTTATTGATTTTTCTTAATTCTACTGATAGAAATCATTACTGGGAGGAGTATTATAATCACAAATGTGGGGGGGCGTATATATATACAGGTTTAGTGCTCCTTTAGTTCTCTATCATGAAACCAGCATAAGAACCAGAGTGGGTAGTCATGGACATCTAATGCAAATTTCTGTATTAAATGGCACACAGCAAGGCCAAGCCATGTTCCTACATCTCTTTACATCTCCATCCTTTTACATTTGTACCAGTACAAATTGGTAAACCAATATATTTTACCAAGTGCAAAGAAAAAGCATCTTTTTAAAACAATGACATCAAGGCTCAGTTTCAAGTTGGTGATATAAGAAACCTCTGGCCAGGAGCCCCTTGGACAATCCTGTGAGGCAGTGTGGTGGGACAGGCAGGGCACTTTTTGGCCATTTGCAATGTCGTAATGATTCTTTTACATCTGAATATACTCATTTAAAACTGGCACTATGACAGCAGGTTCAGCAAAGTTTAGGCCAATCATTTCCACAGGATAATTTATATGTTATGTTAAGGGACAGATGTTCTACAGTCTTTATATCCTGAGCAGTTGTGAGAATCTTTGCATTTTTGCTGTTTCATATTATCATGTCCTAAAGGAAGACCCCTCTAAGGACTTCAAATAAAAAGGAAAACTAGTGATCATATAACATCACTGGGATGTAACATCACTTGGGTATAAAATCAGGAGACAGATCACCACAGAGGGACGAAGCAGTAATCAGGTAATTTCTATAGCTTGACCATGACTATAATCCTTCAGTCAATCTCTTCTAGGATTGAAGACTGACAAGAAGGTATTTGCAGTTCTGCTTACACTCTTGAAAAATTAAGTAGAGGGGGAAAAAATCTTTAACTGTGTATAGTGATGGATGTTAACTAGACTATCGTGGTGATCATTTTGCAATATATATAAATACCGAGTCATTATGTTGTATACCTGAAAATAATATGACATTATGTCAATTATACCTCAATAAAACAAATTAAGTACAGGGATCTCATCAGGGTAGGGAGGGTAGGGAGGAGGGTATAAAAAAATCAATGGAGGACTTCCCTGGTGTCGCAGTGGTTAAGAATCCACCTGCCAAAGCAGGGGACACGGGTTCCAGCCCTGGTCTGGGAAGATCCCACATCCTGCAGAGCAACTAAGCCCGTGCACCGCAACTATTGAGCCTGCGCTCTAGAGCCCGCGAGCCACAACTACTGAAGCCCGTATACCTAGAACCCGTGCTCCTCAACAAGAGAAGCCACCGCAATGAGAAGCCCGCGCACCACGATGAAGAGTAGCCCCGGCTCGCTGCATCTAAAGTCCACGCGCAACAACAAAGACCCAACGCAGCCAAAAATAAATAAATAAATAAATAAATAAGAAATTAATGGAGATGATATCTGACTATTAATGTTATCTTTTTTCCAGTTTTACTAGGTATAATTGACAACGTTGCTGGAAGTTGTAAGGCAAAGTACCAGAAAGAAGGGAGCTGGCCAGAGAAAGAGATCCAGAAATCTACACTGGGTCCCCTTGAGATTTTTGCCAAGTATTAAGGTATACTCACACACACAGAGAGAATCTACAAAGCTCCACAAAGAACCACTACTGGAAAAAGTATAACAACCAGGCTGCTGTGAACTGAACAACTACTAGAGTTCACGTAAGTCTGGGAGCCATTCGAGTCTGACCTCCAGAATGGAGAGACCTTACTAAAAATCCTGCAGCATTCATTAGAGACCTCATAAAAAATACACTTTTAAAGTAGGGCTAATCTAGTCCTAAAAGGCCACTTTATACCACTTTAATAATACTTAAAAACAAGCTTCATACTTGTTTTTACTGAAATTTAAATACTACCATTTACAATTGCTTCAAAGAAAACCAATTACTTAAGTGTAAATCTAACAAAATGTGTACTGAATCAGTATCCTGAAAATTACAAAATGCTGATAAAAGAAACTAAAGGAGGGTCTTCCCTGGTGGCGCAGTGGTTGAGGGTCCGCCTGCCGATGCAAGGGACACGAGTTCATGCCCCGGTCCGGGAAGATCCCACGTGCCGCGGAGCGGCTGGGCCTGTGGGCCGTGGCCGCTGGGCCTGCGCGTCCGGAGCCTGTGCTCCGTGGCGGGAGAGGCCACAGCGGTGAGAGGCAAGCGTACTGCAAAAAAAAAAAAAAAAGAAAAAAGAAACTAAAGGAGACCTAAATACATAGTAACCATACTGTGTTCATGGACTGGAAGATTAAATATGGTAAAGATGTCAATTCTCCCCAACTGATTGATAGGTTTAATGCAATTCCTATCAAAATCCATGAATTTTTTTGGTAGACATAGACAAGCTTATTCTAAAATTTATACAGAAAAGCACAGTACTTAAAATAGCTAAAAAATTTTTTTGGAAAAAGAAGAATAAAGTGGGAGGAATCACTCTATCCAGTTTTAAGGCTTACTGTGTTGACTCCCCAAGACCACCTCCAGGTTCGATGATTTGCCAGGAGGACTCACAGGATTCAGCATAATCATACTCATGGCTATGATTTATTACAGCATAAAGATATAAAGCAAAACTAGCAAAGGAAAAAGGTGCATGGGGTAAAGTTTGGAGGAAACCAGGCACAAGTTTCCAAGAGTCCTCTCCCACTAGAGTCACAGGACTTGCTTAATTTTTCCAGTAACAAGTTATGATAACACATGTGAAATATTGTCTACCAGAGAATCTCATTAGAGACTCAGTGCCAAGGTTTTTAATGAGGACTAGTCACATAGCACACTCTGCCTCGCAAAATCCAAAATTCCAGAGTCGCAGAAGGAAAGCAGGTGTTCAGCATAAACCATCATTGTTTACACAGTTTAGGCACAATGAGCTACTCTTATCAGTTAGGGTGGTCATTATCAGTTAGGAAAGTCCTCCTGAAATCCTAATTTCCAGATGCTAGCCAAGGGCCAACCTTGGAAGCAGATCTTTCTAAGGACAGTAGTGACAGGTCTATTACCTTTTTTTGCATGCCATACAGCTGTATCACTACATAGCTATACTAATCAAGACAGTGTGGTATTGGCAGAGGGATAGACATATAAATCAACAGAACAGAATAGAGAACCCAGAAATGGACCCACACAGTTATCCCCAACTGATTTTTGACAGTTACAAAGGCATTTTAGTGGAGAAAGAATAGCCTTTTTTCAATAAATGGTGCCAGAACAATTGGACATGTAGACACAAAAAGATGAACCTTGACTTAAAACTCACATGTAATACAAAAATTAATTTAAAATGGATTTTGGACTTAAATATAAAATACAGAATTATTTAAAAGTTTGGGAAAAACATAGGAAAAATCTTTGGGAGGTAAGGCTAGGCAAAGAGTTCTTAGACTTGATAACAAAAGCATAATTTGTAACATAAAAAATTGATAAATTGGGCCACATCAAAATTTAAAACTTTTGCCCTGTGAAAAACCCTGTTAAAAGGATGAAATGACAAGATAAAGAGTGGCAGAAAATATTTTTCAACCACAAATCCTACAAAGGTTTGAATCTAGAATATATAAAGAGCTCTCAAAAACAGTAAAAAAAAAAAAACAACAACAAACAATCCAATTAGAAAATGCAGAACGGACGTGAACAGACGTTTTACTGAAGAGGATATACAGATGGCAAATAAGTACATGAAAAGATGTTCAATATCACTGGCCATTAGGGAAACATAAATGAAAACCACATTGAGATGGTACTATACATTTACGAGAATGGCTAAAATAAAATGTATAGTTATTACACCAAATGCTGGTGAGAATTTGGAGAAACTGGATCGCTCATACATTGCTTGTGGGATTGTAAAATGATACAACCACTCTAGAAGAAAAAGTATGACAGTTTCTTACAAAACTATATATGAAGTTACCAATGACCCAGCAGTTGCACTCTTAGGTAATTAGCTCAGAGAAATGAAAACTATGTACACACAAAAACCCATACACAGGGGCTTCCCTGGTGGCGCAGTGGTTGAGAATCTGCCTGCCAATTCAGGGGACACGGGTTAGAGCCCTGGTCTGGGAAGATCCCACATGCTGCAGAGCAACTACACCCGTGAGCCACAACTACTGAGCCTGCGCGTCTGGAGCTTGAGCTCCGCAACAAGAGAGGCCACGACAGTGAGAGACCCACGCACCACGATGAAGAGTGGCCCCCACTCACCGCAACTAGAGAAAGCCCACGCACAGAAACGAAGACCCAACACAGCCAAAAATTAATTAATTAATTAATTAATTTTTAAAAATTGGATCATATAAAAAAAAACCCATACACAAATGTTCATAGCAGCTTTATTCATAATTACCAAAACATGTAAAAAAACTCAAATGTCCTTCAACACATGTATGGTTCACCTGTAGTATAACCATAACATGGAATACTATTTAGTAATAAAAAGGAATGAACTATTGATACACACAACAACTTGGATAAATCTCAAGAGAAATATGCTGAGTGAAAAACCCACTGTGGTGGTTAAAGAATATCACAAGAGATTCTTGTGATGGAACTGTTGTGTATCTTGATTGTGTTGGTAGTCACACAAATCTACACATGTGATAAAATTGCATGGAACTAAATGTACACACACACACACACATATAAGTGCATGTAAAACTGATGAAATCTGAATAAGGTCACTGGGTTGTTATCGATATAAACTTCCAGGTTGTAATATTGTACTATAGTTGTGCAAGATGTTACCATTAGGGTAAAGTAGTTGAAAGGTACATGAGAGCTCTCTGTGCTATTTCTTACAAGTGCATATAAATGTAGAATTATCTCAAAATTGAACTTAAAAAAAAAAGCTTCCAAAGAATCAAACTGGTATGTAAGTTAACCGCTTTGTCTACCCATACATTATGATGCATAGTTTAAACACAGATAAAAAACAGTTGACACCTTGAACATTCTGCCTGGATACCTCTTAAGCCAGATCCATCAGTTCATTAAATATATTTTCTAATTCTCCACGTTATCACATTTGCTAAACCATCTGCCATGACATAACAAGAGCCTCCTTTCCTCGAGCTTCCAATGACATTTTTCTTATTTTCCTTTAAGTCCTTATTGACACCCTCCTCGATGCCTATCAGGATTCCACTAACAGTCGTCTTGAAGCCCTTTCAACTTCTGCCTGACATACGGTCCCAAAGTCAATGCCACATGTTTTAGGTTTTTGTTACCCCCAATCTTGTTCCACTTATGTAATGCTGTATAACTATTCCAAAAATACATGAAAAAACAATGATTTTATTACAACTCACAATCAAGAAAATCAGGAATTTACACAGGTTTTAGCTAGGTACTCATTCTATTCTTTGTGCCATCAACGTGTTATTGAACGCAAGTCTGTGTGCCCAGTGACGCACAGTGAGGCCGAACAAAACCAAAACGTCAGAGTTTGGAGCAGAGAAAGGTTTATTGCAGGGTCATGCAATGAGACAGCTGGCTCATGTCTTAAAAACCCCAAATTCCCCGAAAGCTTTCAGCAAAGCTCTTTTATAGGAAAGGGAAGGGAGGGGTGTGGTTAGTTGTTGCAAACTTCTTGGTGTCAGATCCTTTGTTTTTGAGGTCAGGTTAGGGTCAGGTCACAATGTTCCTGTAAACCTCTAACAAAAGAAATGTTATTCTCTGTTCTGACAAGAAAGGGCAAGATCCCAAGGCTCAACTTTCTCCCTCCAAGGTCCAGGCCCTGGCTAAGAGAGGGACCCTGTGCAGGCTGGTTACCTTGCCCAGGAGCATTCGTCCAGCACCCAGTCAGGGTCCTCCTGCCAGTGCCCAGGCCAGGCTGAAGAGGCAGATCTCAGCTGGTGGTGCCCTCAGGGCCAGGTCCCCAGACCCTACCCAGCCGTCATCACTGAGGGAGCCAGGTGCCCAGGACTCAGCCACCCTCAGGCTTTTCATTTAAACTGGAGAGAAGTATTTATTTAGGATCAATAGGAATACAAATACAAATACCAATCAGGTGAATTCCCAGCTCACAACAATTGCTCCTCTTGGAGAATAGCCCCAACCACAGAGGTGGACCTGAAGCAATGATGTGCAATGTCCTTGCAACTTAACCCTGACATTTGGCCACCATCTAGGGGTAGATAACTGATCTAAGCTGGACCAATTTTTGAAATTTGCATGGAGAGACTGAAGCTGGGTAAAGCTGTTACCTTAAATAGCAGGGTCCATATACACCCATGGAGACCGCTGCCGCCGTTAGGTCACAGAAGCGGGGATAGGGGAGAGGTTCACTGCTGCTTCAAGGCCTGGGCCCGACCAGTGGGTGACTGTGGTGAGGGCTCTGGAGCTCTGCGGGACACAGGCTTCAGCCTGTCCCTGGGTCCCCAGCTCACTCACCGGCCTGGAGGGCCCCGGGGAGAAGGCCGCCATCTCCCTCTCACTGCACTCTCTGCTGCGCAGACCACTGAGAGCTGATTGTTGGCAGAGCGGGACCTCTAACTGCCGCTCTCAGGGTCTCGTGCTTACGGTCAAGTGCTAATGGTTTCATGCCCACCCCACCCCTATTACCAAAGGAAGTTACTCAGTGGTATTCACCTGGCCAATGTGAGGCTTGGAGGGATCAAGACAGCTTCACTCACATATCTGGCACCATGGCAGGGATAACTAGACTGCTAGGCTTAGCTGTCTTTGTTGACCAGAACATGGTCTCTCCAGCACGGTGGGCTTCTCATATGGTGGTTCAAGTCTCTGAGAGCAAGTATCCAAGTAAATAAGACAGAAACCTCATGGTCTTTCATGACCTAGCCTCCGAAGTCATAGAGTTTCATTTCTGCTGTGCTGTATAGGTCAAATAAACCCCTAGTCTACCCAGATTCAAGAGGAGGAGACGGAGACCCAATGTCTCAGTGGAAAAAGTGTCCAAGAATGTACAGTCATTTTTAAAAACCAACATAACAAATCTGTACTACAGAAAACGTTAAAGGAAGTTCTTCAGGCTGAAGTGAAATGATACCAGACGGAAACTTAGATATATACAAAAGAATGAAAGGCACCAGAAATGGTAAATATGTGGGTAAATTAAAAGGACATTTTTAAATTGGACAAAAAATTATGTGCTATTTACAAAATAGAATACTTAACAGTAATAATAATCTACATGGAACAACATGAATGAATCTCACAATGTCGAGAGAAAAAAGCTAAACCTGAAAAGTACATATTGTAGTATTCCATTTATATAATGTACAAAAACAGGCAACAACCAATCTATGCTCTTAAAAATCAAAAGAGTGGTAACTCATGAGACAGCAGGTAATGACAGGAATGCGAGTTTGGGTCACTGGTAATGTTCTGTTTCTTGATCAGGGAGCTGTTTAGATATGTATGGTGGTTTAAAAACATCTCCATAGATCCTTTGACACTCCTCCCAGCAGAAAATGAAGACCAATTCCCTCTCTTTTTATATGGCTGGTCTTAGTGACTCACCTCTAGCAAACAGAATGCATTGGAACTGACAACATATGACTTCCAATGCTAGGTTAGAAAAGGCACTAGAATTTCCACCTGGCTCTCTTTCTTGGGTCATTCACCCTTGGTACCCAGTCACCATGCTTTGCGAAAATCAAGGAGTCACATGTAAAGGCCTTGTGGAGGTATTCTAGTCACAAACATAGCTAAGTTTGCAGTCAACAGGTAGCATCAACAGACAAACATGTAAGTGAAGGAAACTTCTGATGATTCCAGCCCCCAGCCTTCCAATTATCCCAGCCAAGCCCTGACCGAACTGCAAATTCATAAGCAAAATAAACGTTATTTTAGGCCACTAAATTTAGGGGTGATTAGCTCTGCAAGTATATGTAACTAGAACATATAACCAGTATGCTTACTTTGTGAAAATTCATTAAGCTGCATAATTACGATGCAGTCGGTCCTCCATATGCATGGGTTCCACATTTGCAGATTCAGTCAACTGCAGATGAAAAATATTTTTTTTAAGTTCCAGAAAGTTCCAAGGAGAAAACATGAATTTGTTGCACATTGGCAACTATTTACATAGATGTAAATTGTATTAGGTATTATACGTAACCTAGATACGATTTAAAGTATGTAGGAGGATGTGCATAGGTTATATGCAAAGACTACTCCATTTTATTTAAGAAACTTGAGCATGCAATGATCTTGGTGTCCCCAGGGATGGAGGAGGGCCTGGAACCAATCCCCCATGGATACCAAGGGACAACTGTATACACTTTTCCGTACATATATTATACTTAGGTTTGAAATAAAAATCATATCATGGAAACAAGCTCAAGTTTCTCATCAAATTTTTAGATTTTATTGAGATGTTTTATATAAATTCAATATTTCATATCTCCCTAACACTTTGCCTTTTACTTACAATTACATAATATAAAGAAAAATAATGGATTTTTTTCACTGCATCCCATATAGACACCTCCTAATCTCCATCAGTTTATCCTTGCACACTGCCCAATTCTGATCATTTATCATGTGTAGATGTAAAAAAAGTTGGGAAGCACTGCTACAGGAGACATCTGTCTAGGACCTCTTCTTCTATAATATAGAGTCTCATTGTCCTTTGGGGAACTACCTCCCTTTGGGTGAATCAAGGTAGCTGAGACCTGATAATTGCTTAGCTTTTTAAAAAATCCTATTACACCTCACATTCATCCAATAAATTTCTCATTTTATTTAAGTTAGCAATATTTAGTCTCTATTCTCTGGACAGTACGTACTGATACATAACTCCAGTGCTAGCACACTGTGATCTATACATAGTTGATGATGAACAAATAAAACACAAAATGTTTATAAAATGATATTGGACAACTGATTTTTGTCAAAGCACAAAGGCAACACAGTGGAAAAAGAATAGCCTTTTCAACAAATATTGCTGGAACTATTGGTTATCTATATGTAACAAATACGAACCAAAATGCCTCGTACCATAAATAAAATTTAACTCAAAATGCATCATAGACCTAAACATACAGCCTAAACTGTAAAACTTCTAGAAGAAAACATAGGAAATGGCCTTTTTAAGTTAGGTTAGGCAAAGATTTCTTAGAAATGACACTAAAAGCATAATTCATAAAAGAATAAATTGGACTTTACTAAAATTTAAAACTTCTGCTCTTAAAAATACACTATTAAGAAAATGAAAAGACAAGCCACATACTGGGAGAAGACCTTTGCGAAGCATGTAACTGACAAAGAACTTGTATCCAGAATATATAAAGAACTCTGAAAATTTACAAAAACAAACAACCCAATTTTTAAAAAATGTAACGAAGATCTGAGCAGCCACTTCACCAAAAAAGATATGCAGATGGCAAATAAGCACATAAAAAGATGCTCAACATCATTAGTCATTAGGAAAATATAAATTGAAACCACAAGAAAACATTATACATCTATTAGAATGGCTCAAATTACAAACGGCTGACTACACCAAGTGTCCATGAGGACATTTTATAAACATTTTATTTTATGGAGGAAATGGAACTCAAATATACTCCTGATGGGAATGTATTGTAAAATGGTACAACCACTCTGGGAAAAAATTTAGCAGTTTCTTAAAAAGTTAAACATACATCTACCTATGATTCAACCATTCCACTTCTAGATTTTTATCCAAGAGAAAAAGGAAATATATGTCCATACAAAGAATTGTACACAAATGTTCATGGCAACATTAATGGTAATAGCCCCAAACTAGACACAACCCAAATGTCCATCAACAGATGACAAACTGCAGTGCATCCATATAATGGAATATACTCATCAATAAAAAGGAATGAACTACTGGTACACAAAACAACATGGATGAACGTCAAGATAATGACACTAAGTAAAAGAAACCAGACCAGAAAAAATGTAATACTTACTGTCTGATTCTATTTATGTAAAACTTTAGAAAAGACAAATGAATCTATAATGACAAAAAGTAAAATAGTGGCTGCTTAGGTGTGGGAGGCATGGAGGGATAAGAGAAAGAAATTACAAAGGCGCGTGAGGAAACTTGAGAATGATGGATTTATTCACTTGAATATAGTGATGTTTTCAAGGGGGTATACATATATAAAAACTTATCAATTTATACTCTTTAAATATGCTCCATATATTATGTCAATTATATCTCAATTAAGCTAAAAATACCTTCAGCTCAGCCATCAGATTTTGAAAGGAGCAGAAAGGATGCAGAATGGAAATCTTGGTTAAAAGTCTCAGTGAATTTTGTGAATTATCCAAGTATGCCAGGAATTCATGCTTCCTCTGCCTAGCTGAGCTTCAGCACAGTTTAAGGAGCCATCTCCCTGATATTCTCCAGAAATGGTGACAACCGTCATTATTGGGTCTGTTTTCTGTTAGAAAATGACCCAATCAGTATAAAATGAATTCTGTGTCTTGTGAGAGACTGTCAATTAAACATAAAATCCACACTTACGAACATTTGTAAAGGGCTTTCTCCTTGCAAGATAATTTTAATATTGAGAGTGAACGTTTTGTATGTGAATTCCAATACAGACACACTCGTTATTTAATGTATCAGCACCTCAGTTTTCTCACCTGTGAAATGCCATAAGAAATAAGAAAAGCCAGGAAGCTAAAAAGAGCAGATTTTGCCAGATTTATTAATTCTTCCTTTTTGGGCAGAGCCTCTTCGTTCCCTCTCTGCTCTGAGAGGTGTCCATTTCTTCCCAACTCCACCGGCAGTAATTATCTTGAGTGAGTCAAGCTTCTCTCCCAGAAGATTCATCCCTCTATCACTAGACTCCTCAAGAGAGATCCAAGAGGAAGGTCCCTGCCATTGCCCTGGCTGGCCATTAAATTAGTCAAGAAGGTGTCCAAGACTCTGCTGTGACTGGGTACCACACTGATGTCTTGGGCTGGCCTTGAGCTCTGTGCATTGTGTATTCTGGAGGTTGAGCTTCACTTTCCAGACAATCATTTTTTGTTGCACGGCAGGATGGGGAGTATCTCAACAGCATCCCCATTCCTAATTGCAAGTGGAGATAGTTTTACAGGATGGCCTGTGTTCTCCGGCCTTTGACTCTTTAAGGTCGGATACAAGAACTAGGACCCACAGAACAGGAAAAGTGGTTGTGTCCACAGACTGTAGCATTAAGAGGCTCTAGCTTCAATTTCCAGCTGTCAAAATGTGTGGGACTTTATCATCTCCAAAACTCAATTTTTTTTCATCTCTATAATGGGGCCAAAGCCATCTAATTTCTTTAATTGTTATTAACTTCCATTATAAATTACAGCAGACTGGCCAATTATTAACTTGAACACTAAAAATAGCATTTAACACACTAACTCAACTTTTTATTAAATATAAACTTAAATGCTTGAATAATTATAACTTACGGAGAAAACAAAGCTTTCCTCTTCTGAGTTAAGAATTTGAAAAGACGAGACGTAGAAGCAAACCAAAATCAAGTCCTGACACGATACAAGCCTCAAGAAGCCAAGCAGGTTTGCCAACAAAGTTCCGCCTCCGTGCAAACTCTACCCACTTCCGGCTGCCCCACCCACTTTCTAACACTGGAACACCGCCCCTCTCTGCGAGGTCCCGCCCCATGCACCTGATCCTGGTGTCCATTGGGCAAATACAAAAGCTGTATATACACCCAGCACACGCACTTTTGGCAGGGGCGTCTTCGCGCCTGCGCAGCAGCACCGTCAGGCTGCTGGGGACTGGGCGCTGGGGACTGGGGATTGGGGACTGGGGGCTGGGGGGAGGGGGGCAGAGGTCAGGCCGAATCTTCCTCCGTAATAAGAAGCTACGCGTCCCGCGGTCCTGGCTCCGTGGGTCCGGTCGGATCGGGCCTGGGCGCTGGAGCTGCTGTGGCTGCCGCCGCGGCGAGTGCGATGGAGGCTGTGCCGGGGCCCAGCGCTCACGCCGGGGGAGGCCGAAACTGCCGGAGGTTCTAGTAGATGAGGCGGCGGCGGCACGGACTCTCCATGAGCAAGCGGCGGCGGCGACGGGTGCGGGGGCACCGGCGGTTTTCGGTCCCCGGGGAGGTACGAAAAGTCGGCTTCCTGGTGGACGGAGACTGGCCGGTGTGAGAACGCTTTCCGTGGCCCGGCCCTCCCGCCCATTACCCGCAGTCCCAGGCGCTCATCGGGCCACTGCCTGGAGGCGGGCAGGGGACGCCCAGCCCTTTCACCGGCTCCAGATTCGGGAACCCGCCCGCCCTGCGCGGCCGGCCCTAAGTGCCAGGCCTTCCCCGGTGCTGCGGACCCTGGGCGGGGTGGGCGTGGCCGGAGTGCGGGGGGCGGAGGTGAGCGCCCACCGCGCGCCCAGCCAGTCCTTGCGCCCAGCCCGGAGCTGCTTCGAGCGGGAGCTCAGCGCCGTTTTCCAGATTATTTTGGGGCGCTGACTCGGGAGGGTACCCTTGGGACCCCCGAGCTGTTAGGGCGTCCGGCACTCAATGCCTTGGACAAATGGTCTGGTCCTCACGACCTGCGTGGAGTACAGATTGTCACCCTTGGAAACGACTGCAGAAGAAATGTGTCATTTTGCCAAGGAAATAGAAGTCCAGGGAGTTTTCCAGATTTATTCAAACTGGGGGGCCTGTTGAGGCAAGGGAAAAAAGCCAGCAGAATACCTTCTCCAGGGCTTCTAAACGATGTTTTTGACGGTGTGACCAGAACTTAAGACAATTTTAAGTAAAGCTCTTTGCAGCCATTTTTCCATCTCTTTTAGCCGCTTTTTTTTTTTTTTTGGTAATTTACTTTGTAACAAATCACCACGGTACAACAGAAGCTACACTGTCTTCTAATTCTTTGCATCCTCTCTTACCTCCTTTTTTTCCCCCAGAAAAAGGCTAAAGAAATTAGTTTCATTTTATGTATGTGTATATTTTTTTAATATATATATATAATTGTAGTTTAATTCTCTTAGAGTGTAACTTGCTTTACAGAGCTATAGTTACTCATTTGGTCATGTATAAAAGATAAACTGGCAAAAAATACTACAGAAATTTACAGTTCCTTTCCAGTGCAACATTTAGGAATTTGAACTCGGGCTCTTAATTATGACCTTGCTACAGAGTTCTTTAAAATGTAACAGAAATCAGTCAAACCATGAAAAAAGTTATTTTCATTTTTAAAGTATTTAAATGCCTTGTGATTTTTTAAAAATATGCTCTGAAGCATTTCTTCTTCATTTAGAAGAAACTGAGTTTGTGTTTCCTAGGCTCTAAATTTTCCACTCCCTCTTATTCCTAAGTGGTTAACTAGAGCCCACATGTTAGCGACTATATATAAACATCTACACTTCAGGCTAAATATAGTGTTGAATATTTTAGAGTCCACAGTATCTTGCCTAAGTCAAAAATACTCTGTGTGTGTGGTAAAATTGAATTTTTAGTTTGCTAGTGTTACAAAATCGGTCTGAACTTAATTTTTCACACAAAACACATAGGTCTGCAACACTGAGTGTTGGATTCCTATTGTGCTTGGGAGGATGTGGCACTTGAAAAGACAATCAAAGTAAGACACTGACCTCAGTCACTAATTTCTCTGTTCCTATTCCTCAGATGCTTCCAGTTTTCATGAAAACGGAAGGATGAAACATATTGGAAAACCCTGTGATGTTTTTAGTTTAGATATGTGTTTGTCCCAAATAAAGTAAAGCAATTTTTCAATTCAGTTTCATTAGGACCTCATTCTTTAATTTTTTTCAATTTTGCTTTAGATAACATACATATGACACCAACATGTTTATTAGAATACTGTCAATGACGTTAAAACCAAGTGCTTAGCTATCCTCAAGGTTGGGGGAACGATAGGTACCAGTTTAAATAGGGAGGACACCTCAGTTCATTCCCAAAGCATGCAGAGAGGAATCAAGATAATTATCAAGTTCTGAATCAGCTCTTCCCAGCATGGCCTCTGTAGTTAAAATTATAGGATATCTAGCATGGTCCTAAATTTCAGGTAAAAATCCCAAAGTGCATAGAAATGATTTTTGTTTTAGCTGTGCTACTATTCAATTAAGTTCTCACAATTACTCTTCATATGTTGTCTTTCAAAGCCAGTTGGTCATTATTCTGTAGCCCAACAAAGAATTCCGTTATCAATTTCATAAGTGGAACCACACATATTATCAAGAAAATGAAGTACCGCTTGTATTTTGAGGGGAGGAAGAGGTTTACATTAGGAATACACCCAACCAAATTTAGACTGTATCTTTAAATAGTTTTATTTTTTTTTAGGATTTTTTTATTACAGGGTTTTCCTCTATGACTGATAAAATCTGCAATATAATTAATATAAAGTCCTATCAAATGACCATTCCGTACTTCAAGAAAAGGTTGCAGCTTCTTAAATGGTCTTTCCAGAGACCATGCAGGTTGCCAAAAAATGGCTCATAGCTTGTTTTAAATTTTTTTTTACATTGGGGGTCAAGCTAACCAAATTTAATTTGAATCTTTAGATACCTTTATTTTCATTTAAACATATCATGCATTTAAAATATAAAGTCAAATTTACGAGTACTGTCTTAAACTTTTAAAATGCAGGATGAAGACACTGTTTGAAGAGATCAAAGCATCAATTAAAAATAACTATAACCAAGATCGCTCATTTTGGAGACCTGTTCTTCCTTGGGGAGGTGTTTTTACTATCAAAGCTGGCCGCAAAGCAGTATCCTGTACACCACTGTATGTTGAAATAAGACTGAAAAATACCTGCACCATAGATGGATTCTTGATGTTATTGTATGTTATTCTCAATGAAAATGAAAATTTCCCCAGGGAACTCTCTCTTCATTTAGGTAGAGAGTTTATAGACTGTTTTCTTTATTTAATGGACACCTACAGCTTTACAACTGTGAAGCTACTTTGGATTTGGGACAAAATGGAAAAACAGCAATACAAATCTGAAGTTCATAAAGCTTCATTAATAATTGATTTGTTTGGGAATGAGCATGATAATTTTACAAAAAATCTTGAAAATCTCATGTCGACCATACAAGAGAGTTACTGTTCCAACTGGCGATGCCCAACTCGAGTGCAGGAAGATCAGCAGCGCACAATTAATATAAAGTAAGTTGCTCTAAAGTCTGTTTTGTCACCTTTAGCAAAAATAGTATACTTTTTTATAATGAATGATATATATATAGAGATAGGGAGGGAGGTAGATAGATATAGTCAAAGTACTTCTTAAAGTACAGACCCGTGTAACAACTTACACATAAAGCAACCACGCAAATGCAAGACTCTATTAGGTCCCATGACAAAAATGTAATTCTTCTATTACATCCAAACATCTCAGAATTTACTTTACAAAACCAGTTGATAACTATTTCACTTGCAAAGTAATGAACTATTCAGTATGCAAAATGTTTTCCTCTTGCTCAGAGTTTACTAATATGACTGTGAAGATAACTAATTCCTTGTGTCACAAATTTAACCTCTTGAACAACACTTAATACTATATTGGGATGTTTCACTCTGAATGGATCTCTGTCAGGTAGGCTAGTTCTACATGAACAGGAAGATTGAAAGTACTCCATGTCATGGCCAGGGCATGATTAGAGACAGGAACCCCAAACTTGAAATGTTAATACCTGAAGAGGACCTGGATGTGAGGAATTTTTCATTGGCTAGGAAAGGTTCTGATAGCTTGCTGAGTATTTTGGGCTTTCGGAGAGAAGATAGACCTCCAAGCTGGTAAATGACAGGGAGGAAGGCCAAACTGGCAAGCCCTAGTGGAGTATTGGGAAACATTAATGCCCCCAGGGGACATGAACAAGAAAAGGGATAATTGCCAGTGGAAAAAAAAAAAAAAAACAGGACAGAAAAACAGACCCAAACACATTGCTGTCAGAAAGCCTACTTGGCCCTGTGGTCCAGGAAAACAGACCCAAACACATTGTTGTCAGAAAGTCTACTTGGCCCTGTGGTCCAGAAAAATAGAACCAAACACATTGTTGTCAGAAAGCCTACTTGGCCCTGTGGTCCAGAAAAACAGCCTAATAGATTTGCTCCCTTTTGGGAATGTATGTTACATACCTGAACTTACTAAATTCACATTTTCTGTATAGCATATTTAGTTTAATACTGTATTATAACATCATGCTACATAGGGAAAGCGGAAGATACGTTATTTTTTTTAGGGTCTACCAATTAATGTCTCTCTTGTTCTGAAATACACTTTGTCCATTTTCCTGTATTGCTGATATGATGATGTTGGTTTTGAAATCTCCATCAGGAGAAAAAATTGTTACTCTAAATCATAATGGACTAAAAAAAGTGTTTCAGAAATTTGCCTTGTTTTTAAAAAACTAGTATCTTTTTATATGTATATCTTTTGAAACTATAATGAAATATTTACAATCCTATATTAATACTAGTATTTTATGATTCTCAATAAAATATTTTTCATTATACTCTATATAACTTTTTAAGTCTTTTGCCTGTTTTTTAATCCTATGTTTAAAACAACCTCTGAAGTATGTAGGAAAAAAATTTTTTTTAACAAATCAGGAAACTGAGGCCAACAATGGCTGTAACTTGCATTGAGTCAGGTAACTAAGCAGCTACTCTCCTAATTCTGGGTCCTGCTTTCTTCGTCAAGACCAGAATCCACTCTATTGAATCCTCTCAGAAATTTTTAAAGTAACGACTGCATGTTTCAGGATCAGTTTATAGAAAGATTTAATGTTTCTTGAAAGCTTCATGCATTGATGTTTATTAAGTTCAACTGGTTTCTATACTGTGTATAAGAAATACAAAGATGAATAACAGGTTATACTTTGATATGTGGTTTGCTAATAATGACCTGTAAAATTTGTTATCCTAATAATGTATTTACATGTAAAATATTGAAACAGTTCTTACATGCATTTTGCAATTGTTGTAGTCCTCCCCAAGAAATTCCACATGGAAACTTGATACGACTGGCTGTGGATGAGTTATTCTGTTCCAGGATTGAACTGTGTGAAGAGTGTGGGTGAGTGTATGATAGACATTTAAGATGAAAGTATTTGTACGTTTTTTATAAAGAAACCTGTACTGGTATGTTCTTTGATGTTAATATTTTATGAAATAGCAACTCATAAGTATTTAGAAAGCCTAATAGTTTTGGAATCTTAACACCTTCTAGTTTACTATGCCATTTTATGCTGTGTTGTCATTATCAATATCACTATATAGAATATAATACTACAGTTACTTGATGAATACAAAGCAAATACCTTTTCTTTTTTTCCCTACTGCTGAGTAGGTACAATAAAACCTTGGTTAACCGGAACCCAGCTAATCGGGACCCTCAATTAACTGGATTTTTTTCTGCACTCCTCATTTAGGAGAAAGAGGTAAATGACAACCAAAAAGTTCAACGTGGTTAAAAAAAAAAGAAAAGAGAAAGGAAATACAAAGGGGCAGAACATATTCATCCCAGTCTCAACAATTTTTATATCTACAGTATTGTGCAATGAGAATTAATATTTAGAAGGGTGATCCTATGGCCTAATTAATCACAAAAGAAGGAAAGAATAAAATACCTTCAGTTAATTGTACTTAAGTCCAAAAAGTGAACGAGTGTATTTTTGCAACAAATACTGAAACAAAATGGTTTTCTGGTAACTTAGTTTAGTCAGTGTTTTTTTAACCAAAATACTGTGCCCTGAGCATTCCGGTTAATCGAGATTTTACTGTATAATTGTGTTTGTTTTATTCTGATCCATATACTTAATACCTGATACTACTAAGAAAACAGAATTTGCTTCATCCTAATGGCAAAAGGAAGCAAGTAGGGAATTTCATCCAGTCTAAAGAAGACTGTAAGAGTCATCTTATTCCCTCTCTGCCATTATTCCAGTTTGAAACCAGCCTAGAGAAAGAAAAATGTATTTACAAATAAAAACTTTTCTATCAGTCTAAAAGATACATGTTTTTATAAGCTTAGATAAACATAGCTAGCCTTTCCTGGAGTTTTAAAAGTATCATTTCCTATATAGAGAATCTCAAAGTTTATTAACTCTGGGAATTAGGCATATAAGGTATTAATATAGCCATACTGTTGATGTATACCCATACCTAAAATAGATAATTATGCTTATTATGAAATTATGTAATAAAGGCAACCCAGAGTGATAAAAGGCAGCTTTGTCCCAAGTGTAGTAAAGTTCATGCCTATTTTCAATTTTAGGTGTGGTGGCTTAAGGGAATTTTCCCAGCGAGTATTCTGCCACGGGGCACCCCCTTTTGTTGTCTTAAATATGCAGCATTGGAAATCTGAAGATCTGGCATATGTACCCTATTACTTGGATTTATCTGATCACAAGTATGTGTTTTTTTGTTTGTTTTATAAAACTAGTAAAAAATAAATTTATTTCTATATTTTTCTGCTATTCTATCATGATTTTGAGTAGCCCTTAAGGGAAATACGTATTGTTGGAAAAGTCATAACTATCTCTAAATTTATGTAGCCTGGATAAGGTCAGAATCTACTGCAGGGAGTCATTGCTGTCAGTGTGCGTAGTGGTTAGGTGCTTAGACTATGGAATACACTATGGAATAGCCCTACCTTACAAGCTATGTGACCTTGAGCCAGTAACAACCAGTTTACACGTCAGTTTTCTTATCTATTGAACAGAGATAACAGTATCTATCTGGTGCCATTATTGTAAGGCTTTAATAAGATAGCACATGTGAAGTGTTTAGTACCTGAGAGATAGTAAATAGTCAGTAAATTCTGGTTGGCTATTACTTGTATTTCAAGTCAAAGTAGTGTATAGTATGAGGTCATCATTTAAACATAAAATGTTACTGTCATCATTAGATTAAGATATCTGCATACAAATTAGGACATACAGTGTTCTTTTAACTTTTTGCCTTAAAAATTTTCTTGTGTGTATTTTATATAACAGAACCATGAAGATTATGGGTTAATCTGTTAAAATATGCTTTTAAAAATTCTTAAATGATATCAATTTTTTAAATTCTTAAACATCTTTCTCCAAATTACCAATTATAATACATAATTTTTACAGATGGATATCTTTTACAGAGAATAGAATGCAAATAATCTCAGTTTTTTATTAGTTAAAAATTTAGGGAATGTTTTTCTCAAGAACAAAGTATTGTGATTTTCTGCTACACTTTGTCATTTAATTTGCAGGTATTTGTTAGAAGGTGCCACACTGTTTAACAAAGAGGAACATCATTATTCTGCAGCTTTTCAAATTGATGGACATTGGATGCACTATGATGGCCTCAGAAATGTGAACTTAATTTTGTTAAATAAACCCCCAGAGTTTCTCCTCTTGTCATCATTAGTTTATATTCGAGCAACAGAGAAATAAATATAGACTGATGCTAAATTAAATTGTTTTCCCTCCTGCCCATGCTCCCCCAGATGAAGGGCTTTTATTTTGTATATACTTGGTATCCAAGGAAATAGTTCAGCTATATTAGTTTCAGAGGTGTATTATCTAGTGTTTAGCCCCAGGTATATAGAGAATCTATGCAAAAATGTTTGTATTTCTTTTTTCTATATCCCAAGTTATTTTTATACAAGCATATTTTATGTTGAAATAAAATATATCTTGTAGCCTTTGTATATGTACCTCAAAGGTTTTTTACAGTTCTGTCTTTGAATCCAAGAAAATACTTCATCATTTGAATTATCAGTTTTTCTTTTTGGATATCCAAATAAAACCTGGGTATAAGTCAATTTTCAGTTTATATAAATTTAACAGTTCAAAATGTATCTGACTGTGTTTATTTGCCCTACCTCACTATAATCCAAAGTGCACTACTGGATCTAGTATGGATTTGAATGTACAACTTATAGATGGCTTAGTCTATTTTACCTGTTGATTTGCCTAATGTTCCTGCAACAGTTTTTTAAAATACTTTGGTGAGAATGTTTTTCTGGACTTCAGTTATTTTTTTGTAATGCTAAATTACTTTAACCACTTGTTAAAGTATTAAAAACCTACCAGTGGATTTTAACTTAACTAAGCTCCCAAACTTAAAGTTATTGTTACAGATAAATTATATAACTAATCTAAATGTTTAAATTAAATGTAATAGGAGTTCTCTAGTAAAAGTTTATTTTGCAGATAAGACAATTATAAAAAAAATGTTAGGCAAACTGTATGTTTACTAATGTTGGATGAATAATGGAAATGTACTTTAAATATGGATTTAAGAGAAAATGGGTGCCTGGGAATACAGTTGACCCTTGAACAACTCGGGGGCTGGGGCCCTGACCCCCCACGCGGTCAAAAATCCCCATGTAACTTTACAGTCATCCCTCCTTATCTGTGGTTCCACATCCTCGGATTCAAACAACCGCGGATCATGTAGTACTGTAGTACGTATTTATTGAAAGAAATACACGTATAAGTGGACCCACACAGTTCAAACCCATGTTGTTCAAAGGTCAACTGTATTTCTCTTCCTAGTAAGTCATATTGGCACAGAGGAAAAAATACGTAAATTTTGGGGATAACATCTGTGTGCTCCCTTATAAGTAAATTGATAGCATGAGGCTTTCTTTGATTTGTAATATAAATCACCAGAAGTTTATAGTTATCAGAATATTATGTTTCTTTTCAAAGACCCTAAGATCTCTTTTCCTTTTGCAATTTAAAGGAAAAAAATAAGTAATGTTCTCAAGGGACAATACTTTTTGAAATCTGTCATCATTTATTTTAGTGTTTTCAATAATTAGTCCATCCTAGGTTTTGGGTTGAGATTGAGCGCAATATATTTGGAGATTTCTATACAGCAACACAGTTCACTGCCATATACCAAATTGCTAAGGTTTAATTCAATAAATTAAGTCTTGCATTGCATTGGTGCCATGTTGAGATAACTTACTGAAGAATGAATAAATGTGAGTGCAACGTTGATGAGGATGCCTTTTTATTTTGTGTAAGAAAGGAATATTCATAGTATTTGCTCAAAAAGTGATCTATTTTATTAAAAAAATTCACCCCAGAGTTTATTTAAATTGTTCCCACATGTATTTAAATAGTATTTGATTTATAGTAAACTTTTCTGGGGACACCTTACTGCATGAATCAACTGCATGAATCAAAGTACACAAAAACACAAATATTAGCATATACATAAATGGTATCATTAACAAAATTATTCCTGATGCAGATTTATTCTTTTATAAATTGCACTTTATTTGGAATAATACTAGTTTGTCACGAAACAATGACTTACCTACCTCACAGGGTTGTTGTGAGGATTAAAATGTTTGTTAATATCTTGACTACCTTGAACATGCTAATAAAAAATATTTTTTCTACCTCTTTCATGTACAGGCAAGTCTCCTTGATTCTCTATTACTAATGACCTTTTCAGAGGTCATTAGCTACATATCAGTAATGGCCATATCAGTGGCCACCTGTTCAGACATTTCTTTCTACATATCATATCAGTAACGGAATTAATGTGTAATGAAATTTAAGTATGGCTTCTGGACCCCAGATGGTTAGGATAATAGGTATTTTGCTGTTATGGTGGTAATTGAAGAAATTATTCCCTGCTGACCAAATAGTGAGTAGAAAAGGGATGAAAAAATATGAAGTAAACAAGATTATCACAAAATGTGAAGGTGAGGGTACGGAAGGTGAGGGTATTTTTATAACCTTAAACAGAGAAATCGGAATCCTGGGGGTGGGGATGGGCAAAAGATACGAGGGAATAATCAGAATATATTTTTAATCAAAGTGCCACAAATCACAACTATACCTATGGGGAGAGCAGAAATGATTTTAAAACCCTCACCTCAATCAAAGGGAGAAAAAGAACAAACAAAGCAAATTTAAGGGGAAATGTCCAACATTTAAGAAGTCTCCAACCTCTCTTCAGCCAAAGAAGCTTTACCCACCCGCCACCCAAAACTTAACAAATAATCTTAGATTTATCTTTCAAAGTAGCTTTTCATTATTAGGGTTGACTTAACATCTGAGGCATTGTCACTGGATCGGATCCAATCAAAGAGAAAGAGGAACAAAGATCACTACCACAGGCATGCTTACTAGGATGAATCCTAGGTTCTATTTCATTCTTAAGAGTATGAGCAAACAACTAAGCTATATAAGCAGATGACTACTGTGACACATAAAAAGCTGTACGTATTGAGCATATATCAACAGTTTAGTTTTATAATTAAATGAGTTAATAACATTTAATTATTTGACAGTAATTGTAATGCACTATACCTAAGCAGGAAAGGTAAACAGTTCATGTAAAAATGACTGCAATTACTACTACTAAACTCCAGCCTAAGCAAACATTTATATTCTTCTCACCTTCCTTTGTTAAAATCAAAAGTTAAGATCACATAGCTTTTGAAGTTCATTTTAACCACTTGATCCCTTACTAACAAACAGGGTTCCTACCCACCCAACTGGCCCAGGGTTCACTGTCTAGTCAACTGGATGGCCTTTAACTTCAAATTTAATTTGATCTCAGGAAATACACGCTTTTACTTTATTTCTGGGAAGTTGAGGAAGTTGGTGGGGAGGACTCTGCAGCTAGAAGCTTTCTTTATATGCTGATATCTACCTGAGGATATAAAATTATTTACCCTCAAAGAGCAATCAGTTCCACAGTCCATCCATTGTTTTCTCAATGAGGTCTATAAGGTATCAAAAGGAGTACCACTGAAAATGAAAAAGTGAGCTACTCTGGTAAGGCCCTCAAAAATGATGTGGTATGGAACAAGAGCTTGGGGAGCCGATGAGCTGTGCAGACAACAGTGTGGTAAAATTAGAAACCTGCTGTTTGTATGCTTAGCTATATTTTTATTACTTGCTTGTTTTCCCTTTGAATTTTGTAAAGTCTAATTTTTCAGATGATTATAAAAATAATACATAAATCAGTAAGAAATCAATAAAACCAAAAAAGCTGTAAAGAAGAAAATGATCATCCATGATTTCTCCACCCAATGATAATCATTGGTTCATACTGGTAAAGACTTTTTGAAAAGCCCACCATGGCCCCACAGTACTGAAGAAAACCAAGAACCAGGGAGTTCCGGCTTTGAAGAAAGACGTGTATACTCCTGGGGGCCAGCATAGCAGTGATAGAAGTAATCAGCTTGACAAAATGTGTACAGGAAAGTGAGACTCTGAAGGAAACTGCAGTGGCCACCTGTTCAGACATTTCTTTCTACCTGGACACTTGCCTTCAGATGCTTTTATTTTCTCAAATTTTCAAGAACTCATTCTATTTTATGAAAGATGTCATTCCTTTATGTTCCTCTACCTACATTTCAAAACTAGTATCCCAGGTGCCAGAGTCGGGAAGCAAGAAGATCCTGATGGTATAGACTGTTCCCAAACAGATACAACCAAATAGATTTTCTATATTTCCCTGTTAATCTAACAGAGAGTGTAACAAAGAAAAATCAAAGTACACTGAGCATAATTAGCTTGCTTTAAGAGTAGAGTAGGAAAAAGTTGGCTGAGAGAGTTTGTGAAGAGTGGGGGAACCAGCACGATAAATAGTTCTGCATAACCAACATACGGGAAGGAAGGAAAGGAGGAGAGGAGTGAAGGCAAGAAACACAGGAGAGTTGATTTGTGCTCAGGTCAAGAAGACACCAGGTTAGGGCTTCCCTGGTGGCGCAGTGGTTGAGAGTCCGCCTGCCGATGCAGGGGACATGGGTTCGTGCCCCAGTCAGGGAGGATCCCAAATGCCGCGAAGCGGCTAGGCCCGTGAGCCATGGCCGCTGAGCCTGTGCGTCCGGAGCCTGTGCAACAGTGAGAGGCCCGCGTACCGCAAAAAAAAAAAAAAGAAGACACCAGGTTAAAGCTTAAATGAAATAGTTAGCTGGTTAGGGAAATCTTTGCCCAAGCAGGCTAAGTTTGATTTGAGGGCTACAAGCTGGAACAAGTTAATAGCAGACGTACTTTCTCTACAGCATCCATTTAATAATACTTAATATCCACTACTTGCTAATAGAATTAGAAATGATTTCTGCCCTGGAGGTATGCACATGTCTAAAAAGGGGGAACGGTGAGTCAATCAATGATGACTGTACAGAGGGAAGTACTATGGCAGGGTGAGCACCTCAGGCTCTGAGTACAGAGGAGGGACGGTTCTACAGACAACTGCTGTGAGGTCTTTGAAACAGTCCTTTCCCAGTTGCTACCTAGCATCCCTGGAGGAGATTTTGGAGGAAAGAGACTACAGATTGTTCAACTTGTGATTTCAAAGGCAATTGAAACTGCACAACTCAGATTGGGACTTGAACCACTGCGTTTTAATTGAGATCACACACCAGGTCTCAGGACTTAATGAAGCTCAAGTTTTTTATGTTTTGTCACAAAAAGAATTCAGTGAGAGACAAAGTGATAGGTAAGAAGTGGATTTATTTAGAGAGATACACATTCCATAGAATGTGGTCCATCTCAAAAGGCAAGAACAGCCTTGGGAGAAACACATTCCACAGACAGAGTGTGGGCCATCTCAGAAGGCAAGAGGCCCCAAAATATGGGGTGGTTAGTTTTTATCAGCTGGATAATTTCACAGGCTAATGAGTGGGAGGATTATTCCAACTATTTTGGAGACAGGGTGGAGATTTCCAGGAATTGGGCCACCACCCACTTTTTGGCCTTTTATGGTTGGTCTCAGAACAGTCATGGCGCCTGTGGGTGTGTCATTTAGCATGCTAATACATTACAATGAATGTATAATGAGGCTCAAGTTCTACTGGAAGCTGAATCTTCTACCATCTTGGACCTAGTTGGTTCCAACCAGTTTTTGTTGTGTCCTCAATGGCTATGTCATTCTTTTAAAGGTTGTGCCCTGTCCCCTTTCCGTCTGCTTCATTATTGCCTCTACGTCTAACTACAAAGCCTAACCATTTTAAACTTCCATTAGAAAGTTATAACTCCTAAAATTAAAGACAAATTTCAAACCCCATCAAATTTTAAAAGAAATTTATTGTAGCTGAAGTTCTTTCTTTCTATTAATTCTTTCTTCCACAAAGAATTAATAATATCAAATATTTTCTAATTCTCACTGGAGGGAAGATAACTTGAGAAAAAAATGAGACAGCCATTGGGACCAGTCTTCTTTAAATACTCCTGGACTTGTGGAGGGACAGGATTGGTGATTCCAAACTCTTGCCATTTTCTACATGAACACTAGGTGGCAGAAGCTCCCCAATATAGAATGTACAGGATGGAGCGAGACCCATTCCTGAACTTTCTGGCCTTTAAAATTTGGGCAAGGCAAGCACAATTTTCCCTCAGTTCTACGACACTATAAGCACTCATAGCTTGGGGATAACATACAATGGTGTTGTCTTTGGTGAGGCTGACTATGCTCTCTGCCAACAACAATCCAGCTCAAATTATACCTGTAAATTGACTTCTGGGATTTCTTCATCACTTCCACAACCCTCATGTTTCTGGCCTCCTCTCTGTTTTCTTCAGCTCTTCTTTGAAAAGGGTTAGGAATTCCCGTCCCTAGAGAGTTTATGGAAAATGCCAGAAGACTTAATTCAGGATTGACATTTTTCACCTAGGAAAAAAATAATGGAATTTCAGACTTTTGAGGTGAATCGTGTTACGTGATCACATTACCACTGGATTCTCTTTATTACCATCAGTTCTCGACTACTGATTTTCTTGATGTCAATTAGGGGCAAGAGTATGGCAGTTAAATGCCTAGACTCTGAAACCAAATTGCCTGGGTCCAAATTTGGACTCTGTCATTAGTTGTGTGGCTTTGGTCCTATTACTTAACTCTTCTGTTCCCAGTTTGCTAACTGTAAAATGGAGATAATAATAGAATATATCTCATAAGGTTGCGGTGAAGATTTGATGAATTATTATTATAGCACTTAGTGCCCAGCACACAGTAAGCACCATAAAAGTGTTTGCTACAGTTATTTTTGTTTTTTGTTTTGGCTGTGTTGGGTCTTCGTTGCTGCGCACGGGCTTTCTCTAGTTGCTGGGAGCGGGGGCTACTCTTCCTTGCAGTGCGCGGGATTCTCATCGCAGTGGCTTCTCTTGTTGCGGAGCATGGTCTCTAGGCACATGGGCTTCAGTAGTTGTGGCTCGCGGGCTCTAGAGCATAAGCTCTAGAGCGCATGGGCTTAGTTGCTCCGTGGCATGTGGGATCTTTCCAGACCAGGGCTGGAACCCATGTCCCCCGAATTGGCAGGCGGATTCTTAACCACTGTGCCACCAGGGAAGTCCCGCTACAGTTACTGTTGACTCCTCTTTCAATATTCTATTTTTTAAAAATATTTGTTTAGCTGCGCCAGTTCTTAGTTGCAGCATAAGGGATCTTTTAGTTGAGGCATGTGAACTCTTAGTTGCGGCATGCATGTGGGATCTAGTTCCCTGACCAGAGATCAGACCCGGGCCCCCTGCATTGGGAGTGTGGAGTCTAAGCCACTGGACCACCAGGGAGGTCCTCAATATTCTATTAAGAAATTAAATTAGTAGATAAGTAGTGCTGCTGCAGGAGATGAATAAATTCTGTGTGAAGATTTCAAGTTCACAATGAAGTTTTCAGTTCACACTGAAAACCATTGTTGCTCTTTCTGTGGCAAATAAGCTCACAGAACAAACAATAATATCAGAAAAGTAAAAGAAAAAAGTTAAATTCATGAATTAGTTTGAAAAGCAAAAACAAATAAAGCAAAAGTAAAAATGTTGGAGGAAAGTGAATAGCTTAAATTTTCCTAGATATTAAATAGTAATGAAATATCATATCTTGTTCCTGCTCAAAATCGTTTATCCACCAGATACAGTCCAAAATAGTTTATCTGCCATCTGGCTCTAAAACTTTTTGAGACATAGTCCTCTATTCATTGAAAACACCTACTTTATTAGATTCTAGGACCCCTGCTTACTTAAACTCTAACTGTCCTCAGGGCACACACAAGAATATCCTTTCCAATACTTTCTTTCTAATCAGGACAACAAAAGTGATTGGCTCATCCTTATTTAGATCCTGCCTTAACAAGGTTTAAGGCACTTTTCATGTACTCTAAAAATAAGAAGCTTTTCATGTCTTTAATTATATTTTAATGTTAGACATAATTTGAACCAAAAAGAACATGAGACCAAGTATTACCTTTGTTTTATGTATAAATTTTATTTATTTATTTATTTATTTTTGGCTGCGTTGGGTCTTCATTGCTGCGCGTGGGCTTTCTCTAGTTGCGGCCAGCGGGGGATACTCTTCGATGCGGTGCGTGGGCTTCTCATGGCAGTGGCTTCTTTTGTTGAGGAGCACGGGCTCTAGGCACATGGGCTTCAGTAGTTGTGGCTCGCGGGCTCTAGAGCGCAGGCTCAGTAGTTGTGCATGGGCTTAGCTGGTCTGCGGCATGTGGGATCTTCCCAGACCAGGGCTCTAACCCGTGTGCCCTGCATTGGCAGGCAGATTCTTAACCACTGCACCACCGGGGAAGCCCCCAAGTGTTACCTGTTAATAGGACCCTGAGTAGGTGAACTAATAAAACAGCCTATAAGGTACTCTTTTCTATTGTTGATGGGAATGGAAAATGGTACGTCTTGGGAGAATTGGGCAATGTTATGGACGGGAGGTTTGTGTTTCTTCGACATTTAAATACTGAAACCCTACCCCCGCCCCCCCACACACACCGCTGCCGTGTTGGTATTAGGTGAGCTCTTTGGGAGGTAATCATGATTAGATGAGGTCACGAAGATGGAGCCCTCATTAATGGGATTAGCGTCCTTATAAAAGTCATGAGAGAGCTTACTCCCCCTCTCTACTCTCTTTCATGTGACAATATGAGAAGTTGTCAGGTTGCAACCCTGAAGAAGCTCTCACCAGAACCTGACCATGCTGGCACCCTGGTCTTGGACTTCCATCTTCTAGAACTATGAGAAATAAATTTCTGCTCAGTCTGTGGTATTTAGCCTATGGCAGCCTTAACTAAAAGAGGCATGATCTAGGAAAATTGCATATCATCTACAGCCCAGAAATTCCACTTCTAAAAATCTGTGCTCAAAACACAAACGCACAAGGTGATTCATTGTGGCATTATTTGTAAATGCAAAAGTCTAAAAACAACCCAAATGTCCATCAGCACAAGACTAGATAAAAGTCCTATGGTATATCTACACAGCGAGGTACTATGTAATCGTAAAAAAGATTAAGAATTATCTCAATATATTAACATGACATAATCTCCAGAATATTTTAAGTGGAAAAAAGTGTTTTTATAGTATGCTATTTTTTTGGTAAGGAAATGGGGAAGGATTTTTTCAAAATGAAATAATGGAACAAGCATCTAATAAAAATGATTACCTATACAGTAATAAAAATGAACAGAGTGAAAGAGATGGAAATGCAGACAAAACTTCCGTGAATGCATCTTCTCGTATAGTTTCAACTTTGTAGTCAAGTAAATATTCCATATAATTTAGAAATAAAATTAGATTAGAAAGTATATTTCTAAAAATTAAAACCTCAGTTAAAATAGCCTCACTGTACATGAATCAATTATGATTTAACCAAATAAAAATATTACTTCATTTGACTCTAAAACCAGTGTTTTTATTTTTGATCCTTGTGAAATATATTCTAAGGACAAAAAATGTCACAAAGGACTCAACTACATTCATTGGTCTTATTATTTATACCAGTATTATTCTGAAAACATTATAAGTATGTTGTAAAACAAATCAAATAGGTAATTAAATTATGTTAATGTTGATAGAAACCAAGATTTTCAAGCTAAGAAAAAAACGATTAAAATAAAAGAATTTAAGTAAAATTTTAAAGGACGCATTTCCTGACTCTGCCTATTGAATAGCCAATAAGCAAGGACAACTCAGTAGCAGAAAACACAAGCAAAACCTTGGGACCTCTAAATACCATTTAGAGATTCTAGATCTGAGGAAGAAAAGGAAAAGGAAAAGCCAAAACACAACAATGCTTGAATTTGATACCTGAACTGTGGTTAAGAAGAGAATGAATATCCTTATTCTTAGGACATATGTGCTTAAGGGATAAAAAGACAATGTATGCAACCTACTTTCAGATGGCTTGAAAAAGATGAAAGGATGATAAAACAAGTGTGGCAAAATGTCAAAAACTGGTGTACCTTGAGAAAGGTATATAGTAATTTTTGTATTACTCTTACAATTTCTCTGTTAAGTTTGTCTTTATTTTAAATTATGTGAAAATAATTCTTTAAAAGCAAGGAGGCTTTCAATGGAACTTAATCTTATACATAGGCTTAAGATGTGTTGATTGAAACACATATATTCAAACAAATATATTAAAAAAAATCATGAGTTCATGACACGATCACCTTTGGAGTTTTTTAGGGCACTAATTCATTAAAGATTGATAAAGGAATGAATCGCACAATTTCCCCAGCCTTTCCTTAATAGACCTTGTCTCAAGGTACCCAAATAAGTGATGAGGAAATGCTTTCCTTTATATAATTCCAGCTAATAAATGCAGAAGGAATGGCAGAGTTAGAAAACTACTATTTTACAACTCAATATGATAATGGATCCAGCAGTAGTCACTAATAGCTGCTAAAACCATCTGGTGAGAGTTTGATGGGGAACTTGATAACGAAGGCATCAGGTTGACAACGGAACCCAAACTATGATTAATGTTAGCATCACTGAAAGTGGGATAACCAGACATAATATGCCTCAGATGCAATACAATAGGAGGTATATGCAGCATCAACTATGCTTGCAAAAAAACCAAAAAACAAAAAAAAAACCCTGAATCTAATGAAGACTCTGCAGCCATCAGTTAGTTTATAGAACATTTGCAGAATAGGACAGTAAGTCAAACAAAACACACAAAAAGCAATCTGCCAGATCTAGAATGTGGGACAAACTACTAGACAAACAATCACATTTACTCACAAGTAAATGGCATGAAAAGGGGGAGGAGGGCAGTGACTGGTAGAGATTAAAATTGACTTAGGGATGTAACAGTCAAATGCAATGTATAAACCTTATTTAGATCCTGACTCAACCAACTAACAGAAAAAAATTTTGAGACAATAAGGGAAATTTGAATACAGACTATACTAAATAAAAGTATTCAATTTTTAAGTGTGATTATATTGGTGTAGCTTACAGAATGAAAATTTTAAGTGTCCTTATCACTTATAGATGCAGCCTCATTTACCAGTCATATTATATTGCATGTTTGGGATTCTCTCTAAAATATTTCAGCCAAAAAAAATAAAAGGGTGAATAGATAAGGAAAAGTAGGATTAACAAAATGTGCTTAATTGTTGAAGCTGGGTGATGGGTACATGCAGATTCCATTTCTATTAAAAAGAGGGGGAAAAAAAGGGGCTTCCCTGGTGGCGCAGTGGTTGAGAATCTGCCTGCCAATACAGGGGACAGGGGTTAGAGCCCTGGTCTGGGAAGATCCCACATGCCACGGAGCGGCTGGGCCCGTTAGCCACAACTACTGAGCCTGCGCGCCTGGAGCCTGTGCTCCGCAACAAGAGATGCCGTGACAGTGAGAGGCCCGCGCACCGCGACGAAGAGTAGCCCCCCGCTCGCCGCAACTAGAGAAAGCCCTCGCACAGAAACGAAGACACAACACCCCCCCCCACCTCAAAAAAAAGCCTGGAAGACATATCAAAACCCATGTGTACTGTTTTAATACTACCTTGACGCAGAACTCAATTTTACTCCTAGCCTTGAGTTTGGACACCTGGAACGGGTTTTTTATCCCATTATGAGTCTATTGCTGATTCCTACAATCCTCTCATCACAGTCTTCCAAACTGAGTTGAAACTTCTACTTCCATTACTGCACTGGCCCCAAACAAGAGAAGCATCTAGTAATTTTAGAAAGAACACGAGAGGCACCAGTAGAGCTCTGCTAGAGTAGCATTATCTCTTCAATTCTCCCTCCCTGAAAAAAACAAAACAAAAAAAACCCCAAAAAGCAACCGAGGTGTCTTTTTCATTCCTCAAGCAGATTGTAAGATAAGGCTTGTTACTCCTCTATACCTTCCATCATGTCTTAAACATATTAAGCTCTTAATAACTGTCTGCTGACAGATTTTCTGGGTAATGTAAGAGCTATCTGTGCATGTCTTAGAATTAAAAAGCAGAACTTCAAAGGCATCCAGTCACGAAATCTAAATCCAATATTTTAATATGCACTCTCAAAACATGTATTAATATATGTCATCTATAATACTTTAAATACTTCAGCATATGTGTTAAGTTTCTACTTCAACTCTAGGAGTTGCCCTTATTAAGAATGCATCTGAGGGATGGTTAGCTGGCATGCTAACCAGGAAACCCATTCTCAAGGCAGCTACAAATACATCTCTTATCCGTAATTTGATCGGTATCCAATGTTTTGCTAATTAGTATACTAAATGTCAGGGATATTTATTGGGAAATAGTGGCTTGTAGCCTAACATGATACCAAAAAGTTGCTCTTACTGGTGAAATTAAAGTTTCAAGATATGTAGACTGTCTACAAATACATTTCCAACCCTTGTATGGACAGGTTATCAGAATCCTTTCAGGCCTGTAGTTCACAACTTCCTTAAAGATAGTACCTAGGTTTACACCTCTTCCTTTAGGAGGTCTATTGGTTATCTGATGCTGGCCATAAAAGTAACAGAAACCTCTAGAATGTTGCCATGTCTGCCTCAAGAAAAACCCTCTTATAAGGCTGGTTCAAGAATCTAAAAAGATAAAAAGCTGGGACTGCAATGAACTTATCAATTGAACTCTTTTGTGCCTGCTTTGTTAATGAATGTTTCTTTAATAAGTGTCTAAATGTGCAGCAGTATTTAGCCTAAGACATGTTTTCATTATAACCTGGAAATCAGGATGTAAAGGAGTGGCTATCCCAAATCCAATTCAACTTCTGTGGCCACTATCTACCTAAAAGAACCTAAGAGTTAAGCACGACAAAGTTAGCTTGGGTCAATTCACAACAATGGACACACACAAAGCCTTGTTTCTCAAATTTATTTTTAATATTTCACATTAAATGAAATTTAACCATACTCAGTACAGAGCATTACCACAATAGTACACACAAAGAACTTTAAAAATAAAAGACAAAAGAATACAACCTTCAACAAGTTAAATGCCACTTTACTATGTAAACAAAAATAAAACCCTGATGCTAAAAAGATACATATTCAGAGGTAAAATACATATACAAAAACATTTAAACATTAACATAATCCACAACTAGATCACATTCTTTGCAAGAGAGTACAGATATTAGTACTCTACATCTACAAAATTTCAAAATCCTGTTAAAATCAAAACCATCTCTGGTTTATGATACAGCACAATTCATAAGGCAAAAATATAGGCATTATCATCCAGTTCTTTAATTTCACTCGTTTTTAAGGCAAACTTGGAACTTTTTGCTTAGGATTTTAAAATAAATGGGACTTAACACATGATAACTTGACAAAATTAACAATAAATTATCTCTAGTTAAATATGTATAAAATAAAAAGATATGGATAACAATTTTTCTCTCTGCAGAGATGTAAACTGGATTTTTGACTCCATATTCACACCAGGAAGAAAACCTGTAAACCTGCAATATTTAAAATTTATTGTATTCCTCACTCTTCAAATGTGAATCAATACTGAGTCAATATACTGTAAGTGAAAATCTAATAAACATCCAGCCACAGAATAATTGTATCTAATTAAATCATGTCTAACTAAAGTGCTGTCTTACAAAGGAAAAAAAAAGTTTAAGAAGTAGAACTGGAGGTTAACTTGACGTGTGACATCTTTATAAGTTATTAACTTTCAAACTACAGAGGTTATAGAGGTTATCACAAGTTTATTGAACTTTAAGCAGTGTATTTATTGTAGAATCTGATTTTCCTGAAAATGAGCACTTCGGTGACAATACCAGAAATCAAACACCAAAACTGAAAACAAACAGCATTATATTTACATATATTTCCTTCAATGTTAGCCAGAGCCTTGATAACATAATATTATTTTAAGTTTCTATAATTCTGTTTTTCTACTAGAAAATATATTATCCAATTTTAGGAAAGTTGGAGTTCTATAAATATTAGCTTTTAAATAATTCTCTTTCATGTCAATAAAACCTAATTGGACGCTAGAGGACACAAATGTTTATACATAAATTGGATCTCCAATCACTTTTCATGATGTTGGAAATAAGGAATTAGATTCACACTTTACCATAATAGTTATTTGGGTACAGGTCTCCCTTACTATATTTTACTCTTTGGGTGAAAAGACTATATCTTATTTATATTTCTAGCCCCCATAGCATCTAGCACAGTATCCAATATAGTAGACCCTCCATATTTGTCAAGTTATCAAAATAATTTTTCAAAACCTAATGCCAGGGCTTCCCTGGTGGCGCAGTGGTTGGGAGTCCGCCTGCCGATGCGGGGGGCGCGGGTTCGTGCCCCCGTTCGGAAGGATCCCGTGTGCAGCGGAGCGGCTGGGCCCGTGGGCCGTGGCCGCTGGGCCTGCGCGTCCGGAGCCTGTGCTCCGCAACGGGAGAGGCCACAGCAGTGAGAGGCCTGCGTACCGCGAAAAACAAAAAACAAAAACCTAATGCCATTCTCCTATTACTTTGATACCACGTCCTAAAATGTAATATTCATTCATGTTTAAAACAGTATTATCAATAATATATGGAATTTATATAACTATCCTTTGGGTTACATTAAAAATCACTTGAGTTCTATTACTATATTTAACAAATATTAAATAGCCAAACATTTCTAACAGATTAAGTCTTCATAACATAATTATAGAAGGCAATTATCTTCTAAATGATTAAATTAATTTCTATTTCCCACTGTTACTTTTTTCCAAAATAGTTCTGGGCAATCTTAAATAGCTTTCTCCTCCTTGCCTGGGTATATAAAATTATTTCTAAAATCTTTAACCCTGGGAATTTATAATCAAACATTTCGAACCTTGTTAACACTAGAAATGTGGCGTTAAATTCACAATTTGTCAGCAAAGTATTCATGATGAAACTTCTCACAAGCTGAATGAGAAGGCTCTATTGTAAAGTTACCAGCTGTCAGGTCATAATACCTCTGGTTCTTATGCACAATTAAGTAGGTTTAGCAAACCTAAAATAAATATTTCTAAATTTGGGGTTTTTTTTTCTTTTCCTTTCACAGGGTTTCATAATTTGTTCTCTAGTATATTGCTCTTACTACTGCCCAAAATGTTTCATATTTAGTCTTCACTGAGATGAAATTTGGATTCTTCCAAAACAATGATCAACTTATGTCTTTGGTCTAATTTACCAAACGATTATATATTTTATACTAATTTGATAGTGGGGATGATATGTGAGGAAAACATTGTGAAAATAAAATGTATAGTATAGATCTGTTTACAATTAAAATAAATTTCTATAGTCTTTCAAATTCCCTTATCTTCTGGGGAGAGGGGCTTAAAAACAGTGTAATAGGATGTATTTAATAATTAACATTGTTAATGTTATCAAGAATAACAATTCTTTCTGATTGATATAAACAGAAAGAAAATTGAGATGGGGATTTAAAATTAAGTATGTGATGGAATCTATTTTAAATTGCTTTCTTTAAATAAAGTCTAGGCCAATCACAATAGTGCACCTTGTTTCTATTCAACAGATTTATTCAAATCAATTATAAAGTTATTGCTATATATCATTAAGTTATTCAAACAAGCAACATAGAAAATATTCAGACTGTCAATATTATTAGTAGCTCCTGTTGAGTTCTTAATTAGAAAGAGACTAAAAATCACTTGCAAGGTTTTATAATCTGTGCAAATATTTATAAAGCATGAAACTACTTATATGATTAAAGATGAGTTCACACAGTTTTGCAGTATATACTTAAGTCTACAACTGGCAGTTTATGGAAGAACAAGGAAAACTGAAAATTGCCTGGCTATAAATAGTTTTCAAGATATAACATATATGCTAAGAAATGAACCTATGTTTTATAATTACAAATGGCTTCTTAACAATAGTTCTGAACATTATGGCACTTAAGAATGCAATATGAACTTTTTCTTAGGAAACAAATATAGTTTTCTAGAGACTATAAAGAGATAGTGGGAAGTTAAAAAAAAAGAAAAGAGAAAGAAAAAATCAAGGGAAGGAAAACAAAATGACTACAGTACCAAAAATACAAGTACCAACATCCTAATAAAATGCAAAGTAATGTATTCAAGATTAAGAGACATTTACTAAAACATGCAAAACAAAATGAATTAACCAGTTCTTTTAAATAAGCTGTCACCTGGGTAAAGCAAACAATTTTGCTTTAAAAGATCGTTTCTTTAGTCAAAGTGGAACTGAATTTAGAACCATTACTCAAGTAAACATCAAGTTCCAGTTTTCCTCAATAACTTTAAAATATTCAGTTACCTAAGAAATGTACAAAATAATGCTTAACTGCCTAGTGCTTTATATTTAATGCATATATTTCTGTTTTTAAGAAGGGCATATAACATCTAGCACAAGAAGAAAGAAGATAAAATGTATCTTTCTTTAAATCACTATTCAGGAACCATGAAAAGCATAATAGGCCATCTGAATGTTTTTTTGGATGTAAATATTAGTATAAACACTAACATTTTTAATAAGCACAAATGAACCAAGCTGGTAAAAATGAAAAATACTATCAAAACATGTCATGCATATCTCATATTTAACATCCAAAAGAACATTGGTATAGCCTTGTTACAGATCCTACAGTTAGCACCATTTTTATATCTGAATACTTTGAAAAAGCAAACAAAAGTCTTAAAAAAACTAAAATTATTGTAAGCATATATGAAAAAACTCAATGTGCACTAAGAGTGGTACTAAACATTTGTCAAATATTTACATCAACACTGGGAAGCCTGCTGGACTACTAAAAAAAAATTGAAACTGATATGCTTAACTCTTTCTATCCATGCTTAGCATACCATAGATGGGTAACTAAATTCATCCAGCATTAACCTGCCCATATAAAAAAGGCATACACAGTAAGTATCTGATTGCTTAAAATAGGACCCGAAATCATGACAGTAAATGCATTTATCTTGCAAACTTATTACATCCCCAGCCCTAAAGCCATTTAGCAGTAAGAATATCCAGGTGACTCAGTATGGCATGTAATTTACAACTCTTAAAAGTACCAGAAAAAAAAAAAGCAGCCCTTTGTTTAAAATGTGAAGCATATGAATTTATATCCAACAGATAGTATCAGCACTCTGTCTAGTCACTCAGTATACTCCAGCATCTAAGTATCTCTCATCCCGGTAAAAAACGGTGCAGAACAAGGAGGGGGAAGAAAGCTAATTTTTTTTTAAAAAGCAGCAAGGTTTTCTCCACATGTACACTTATGAACATAAAACTATTCTATCCCAGTATTAGGGAAAAAAAGTGCACAATTCAATTGGCAAGATCTTTCCTTTTTTTTTTTTTTCTTGGATTATCGATTCACTGTATAATCAAGAGCAACCAAAGCTACTTGTCAGTTCAAAGTACCCAACAAAACTATGAGTCTTCATGCCATTTCAAGTTAAAAAGGAAGCAATGTAGCTTTTGGGCTTCAGAAAACTGGGCATCCTTTCATGCAGCACAAGGTTCATCACTACGCTATTTCCACAAGTCCACACTTGTCAAAGTGCAGTTAATCCAAAATTGCAGCGACAGTATATCATGCCAGCTGAATCCAGCCATGTATCTGAGATAGGGTCATATTTCTGCACGGTATTCAGATAGGAAGACCCTGAGTGACCACCCACTACATAAAGGTAGTTATCAATTACTGCAGCACCAACTCCTAGGAAAGGTGGGTAAAAATAGGGGAAAAAAATATGTTAACCATGAAGCAGACTTCGCACTAAATTAAATTTGCATTTAAATGTTTTCTTAAAATACATTTCAATAACCTATTATTAATTATACAAGCAATATAGCAATATGTGCTTAGTGGAAAAAAATCCCTTAGTATATGTAAAAGAGCTGAAGTCTTCCTTCATCTCTCCTCAATCCTACTCTCCCTCTCTCCACCACAGTTAATTAAGAATGTAGTATATATCTTCCCATATGCTTTCTTCTCAATTTATATTTATATTTTTCAAAATTCATTAATTTTTGTTTTCAAATGTGTTAAAATTTTATATATAAACTATATAATTTATGCTTAAAAATTTTACTTTATATATATATAGTTCTAAAAAGAACAAGGCTACCCAAATATTTTACATTTTCATTGTTTTATGGTTTTCCTTCTCAATGGTACCACAGAAACTAATTCTAGTAAACAAGCCTTTCAATTTCCTTCGTATGTTTATTTTTCAGGAGTTTCTTTAATCATAAATGCAAGGAATACTCCTAAAGCATTTCCACCAGTAACTTAAAACGTTCCTTTTAAAATAATGTGATTTGAGTTTGGGTTTAAGGATAATTTCCTCAAAGGTGTATTTGTTTTTCTTTATGAAACCTGAAACCCAACTCTTTCTAGATCAACTATAACTATACCCCTTTAGGAGGAGAGAACATTTGAAAGTAATATACAGACTGCTGATGTACAATAAAAAACAAAATAGAACAACCCTAGGATCCTGGGTGTGTGTGCACGTGTGTGTGTAACATATAAAACAATTACATTTGTTACATGGACACAAAGAGCTTCTATAAGATACTTTCTATTATGAGCATTTCTCAAGATGTGTTGTAGAAGTTTAAAAAATAACAATATGCACATTGGCATATTAAAATCACAGTAAAAAAATCTATATAGTTTTGTCTAATCAAGTTGTCAGTCAAGTTTATCACAAGAAAAGTTTTTTCTGGACAAGTAATAATACTCTTACTGTTATATCCCAAGAAACTACTATTTCAAGAACATCACTATAAAAAATATTGTCCTATATGTTTACAAATTGGTATGTTATTATTACCTGTTCTGGGTTCTTTCATTGGTCTACACACAGTCCACTGATTTTGATGAGGGTCATATCTTTCAATGCTTGACAAATGTGAAACACCATTATGTCCACCCACCACAAAAATAAAGCCTAGCATGACACCCACACCAAAGTGAATCCTTTTATCTGCCATAGATGCAACCATCTCCCAGGAGTCCTTACTTGGATCATAACGCTCCACACTGCAAATATTCACAAAAGAAAGAATTAATTCACATATCCTTTGTGTCACTCTTCCTACTAAAGCAACTAAAACCCACCAGAGTTTTAAAAGTGCAAACGGACAGATATAAAACAAGAGTAGTTTGTCCCAAATGTTCAGATTTTGCTGATAAAATCACAGGGATAAAAGCTTACCTTGTAGACTGGTGCAATAATAGCCATACCCTACTCTATTATATTGTACAAGCAGCAAGGTGTATTAAAAGCATGGAGCATCTGAAGTCAGAAAATCTGGGTTCAAGTACTAATATTACATACTTAGACCTATCACTTTGGATTTGTTTCTCCTGGATAAGTCATTTCCTGTAAACATGGGAATAATATAACCTCAAGGATTCATGAATAAAGTCCAATGAGTATGCATGTGAAAGGACTCTGAAAATCACAAACTGAATATAGATGGTTCCTAAAGATACTAAGGATTTTCCACACAGCTAAGGAAAAGGGAAGATGAAGAGAAGGAAAGAAAAGGAATTTTTTTCTTATAGGTGAATTCATGGTGACTAACTGTAAAGCAAACACTATATACTTCATAACAAAAACCGGCTAATCATAATGATTATCGTAATGATTATAATAATCAGAGTAATTTATGAGAATTCACAGATTTAAATAAAGTCTGTATGCCAGAGAATTCTTGGCATTTCCAAGTTGCATTATGGAAATTCAAATCAAATCAGAATTTCCAAATAAGCTTTCCTGGAAAATCCCAGAAGGTCTTTAAGCCTACACTTTCCCTGAAGGGGTGCAAAGGCAAGTTGGTTGAGCTTGTTCTGGTCCTAACCTAACTTCTCAAGAAAGCCTAAAGCATTTGAGAGTAAGTTCAGAATAGGGACTAGACTAGACTAGAAGACTAAACTACAACTATTTCTGAAAGGACACCAGGATAAAAACCGTTAGAGCAAAATCACTAGACAAGAAAAATCCTGTGAAAAACTGTAACAAGAACTCAAACTTCAAAAGCATTATCTCAAAATTAAAGTACTTAACCTTTTATCTTAGAAATTTCTGTTAGCAGCTTTTCAAAAAATAGAAATGCATGTCTGGGTCCCAAATACTTTTCCTTCAACTAAAGGAACAATAAAAAGGGAGAAAAATTTAGCCTACACAGAAATAAAAATTTATAGATGAAATGCTGTTGTGTCATTACTTTCTCAGCCTGTTAACAAACCACCACATACTCTCTTTTATTAAAATGCTCACGATAAATAAAACACATACCACTATTAGAGATATAATACTATTAGAGATAAAATCTTTGGAAGATCGACTTTCAACAAAGGTTCAGAATTATGATTAATTTTCCATATAAGCACTTTATGCTTTTGTTTTTCTTATATATATATTTCTCCTTTATTCAGAGAATACTATAAAATACAGAAATCTCACATTTAAATTTCAGCACAGCTCAGATACATAATGATACATGTATGATTACAGAATAAGAATCCAGAACGGAATATTTAAATAAGGCTTAAAGTTTATGATGTGTTATAATATTGTGTAAGCATATAGAAATTACATTTTCCACTTTTTTATTCTACTAAACAACATAGTAACAGATCATCCATCCATACACACACATACAGACACACACATTTATACATACACACACCACCCCAAATCTAAAGTTATCTAACTTCATCTTATTTTCAGATTTCTGAATTCTAAAATCTAGTCCATTTATATTGAATGAATGAATGTAAAATTTAATAAAAGGGATTTGAGTTTTCGGTTTGTATTAAATCTCCATGTAAACCAATTACAATTATACTTGTGGAGCGGTTAAGTTTCCCAAATGTCTATCAATATTACTTTAAAAATTAAAAAGGGAAGTTCATTCATATACACAAATTGTTTAAAATCCAGAAATCATTGTTAATGATACTTTAAAAAATCTACAAGCATATACAACTTGATTAAGTTAAATACCTGTTCATGTGGGCAGGACCATACCCACCAATGGCATATATCATTCCATCCAACACAGCTGCGGCAAAACAACTTCTTGTTGTAGTCATTGGTGCCACAGGTTGCCACTTTCTTACTTTGGGAATATACTTCTCTACTGATTGTAAATAAGACTGTCCATCATAACCACCTAAAGCATAAAGTTCTCCTGCAAGTACCACTACTCCAAGGGTACTTCGGCTCTCATTCATTCTCTCAAGAGAAGTCCAGGTATTTGTATCAGGATTCCAGCATTCGACTGAATTTTCATGTTTTCTGATAGTGATGCCAGGACGCACGTTAGTTTCAATACCACCTATAACATACACTTTTTGGTCTAAAACGCATATTCCAAATTCATAGCGAGGAATGTTTAGGGGTGCCAAACCAATCCAAGAGTCATTCTGAGGAAAGTACATCTCCACACTAAAGAATAAGCAGAAAAAATTAAATTTAAAACATCAAAATGGCCCATAAACAATATCTGGCAAAACTGAAGATACACGTATGCTCTGATACAGCAATTTCATTCCTGTGTATCTACTCTACTGAATGCCTATTACAGCCAGTTTTGCAAAAGAACACAAATAGAGAAAGGTTTACAGCAGCTCAACACAGTCATCTATCAAAAGGAGAATGGATAAATAAGATGTGGTATACCCACCCCATGACAAAGCAATTCCATTCTTAGATATGCACCCAACAGAAATGCACACATATGTATATGTACAACAGTGTTCGCAGTAGCATTATTTGTAATAGTTGAAAACCGGAAACAATCCAAATTTTTCATCAACCATAAAATGGATAAGTAAATTGTGCATATCATATAAGAAAATACTATACAGCAATGAAAATGAACAAACTACAACTACATGTAACAGCGATGAATCTTACACATATAATGTTGAGGGAAACAAGCCAAATTCAAAAGAATATATTCAGTACAGTTTCATTTCTATCAAGTTCAAAAACACTTCTAATCTCTAGATTAGAAATGAGGGTGGTGGTTACCTTTGGGGAGGACAGGGAGGGACCTTAAGGGTGGTTTCTGGGTGTTGTTCATGTTCTTTTCTTGAAATGGTTTGTAATGTTTGCTTTGTGATAATTCATTGAGCTGTACACTTGGAATTTGTGGACTTTTCTGTATATGTGAAACATTTCAATTAATTTTCAGTCATCATATTCATAGTAGAAAGAAAATGTTGTATTATGTCCATCTACTATAATACCATACGCCAACGAAACTAAATGAATTATTTCCTCATGCAATCTCAATTTCATAAACTTACTGCTCAATGATAAAACACATCTCTGAAGAATATACATGGTACCACTGCATTTACATAAAAATGTGTAAAACCTAACTATATACTGGGGCACATATAATATGTGGTAAAATTATAACAAAAAGCAAGAGAATAATACATTAAAAACTCAGAATACTGGTTACTTCTGGGGGAGAGAAGGAGATGGCATAAAGGAGGGGCACAAGGGAACTTTAAAGCTATTGTTAGCCCAATCTCAACAATACTAGTTTTAGACCACAATTCAAATGTACACTGAGACTTTTTAAAAGATAAAGGACATATCAATTGACATTGATAAAACATCAACAGTTTCCTCCTATTGGAGGAAAGAAATGCAATCTACCCAATGTTTCAAAATATTTTAGAATGTTAAATATTCTAATATTTATTCTAATATTTAGAATATTAAATATTAAAGAAATAAATTAAACATAAAAGTTTTCATAAAGCAATCCCATTTAAGGGAAAAGGAAGGTAACATCCAGCTATATTTTCAATGTATAAAAGTTATTTGTATAACACAACATTGTTAATCAACTATACTCCAATATAAAATAAAAATTAAACAAATAAACAAACAAACAAAAAAAGTTACTTGTAGAATGCTCTAAATCAATGATGGCCATGGGCCAAATTCAGCCCACCAGCTACTTTTGTAAGTACAGTTTTATTGGAACACAGCCATGCTCATTTGTTTATGTATTACCTATGGCTGCTCTTGCACTACAATGGCAGACTTGGGTAGTTACAACAGAGACCATATGACGGCGACAAAATTTAAAATATTTACTATTTGGCTCTTTATAGAAAAAGTCTGACAACTCCTACTCTAAATTATCAGAAAAGAAAGCACTTTTTACTACTGTTGTTAAAAAAATATTTACGCTGAAGAAAATAAATTGCATGTAAAGTCCATGATTTATATCAATATCCTGTTTTTTTTATTTTTTTGGTGGTTACTCTGATTAACTGTATTCATTCAAACATATTCTTGTCCCAGTCTGCTCTCATCACAAATTCCTAGCTCTCCTCTTTAGCATTTTTTGATATAGCTAGCAATAATAAATCCCCTCTGACCTGGTCTGACTCATATAAAGAAAGATGTAAATGATTTCACAAAGGAAAAAAGGGCATAAAATGGAAGAAAAGTTCATGAATAACCAGTATGGATAAAGTTTGTGCACTGGGAGGGAGGAGAGGTGTTTAAAATTGAGAGTGTTGTAGAGAATGGACGACAATGTGATTAAAATAATCAGGTAAGTGATTTAAAAAGAAAACAACAAAAAGAAGCAAATAAACAGGAAAATCAAACTATTTTAAAAATATAATAAATTAGCAAATTTTAAGAGTATAAAATCTATTAGCATCAATCCTTTAAAAGCCTTCTATTTACCTATCCAAACAGGCAAACAGTCCAGATTTTCCTCCTACTGCACAAAGTACTTTGGGAGCACAGCGAGGTCGTGTCATCAAGACTGTCTGATGAGACAGTCTGTGTTCAGGCATAAAGTGGTACTTCAGAGCTTCATTCAAAAGATGTTTACAAGTGCGATCGTCACGAATAAGATGATTTGCTTCATATAATCTAGTGAGAAACTTAACACTCAGCAATGGTAATCGTACACTGTTAAGTAGCTGTGCTAAGTATTTCTGGCGTTCTTGGACGTCATACTTGATCCAAGACTCAAGTGCATAAAAAACAGTCTCTTCAGTAGCTACATTCAAACAGTCATTGGAAACAATTTCATCCAAATCAGCATGCGTAAGCTCAAAAAACTCTTCAGTCTGGCAAACTGCTTCAAAATTCTGGCATATGTATTTAGTGGCTGCCAAATAAAGGTCATGACAACCATATGTCTCTGCAAAGCGAGAAATTCCAATACAATTACCAGGATCAAGTTGGCTTTCAAGAAATGCACAACATTCTTTCAGGACAAGTTTTATCTGGAGTAGGTTTGCTGCTGGAAGGAGAGATTCAACTGTGTCCTGTGAAATAAAAACAGTCCCTGTATAGGCATATTCCACAATGGCCTGGAGAGCAGTTTCATCAATGCACTGAAACTCAACCTCACTGTTCTCTTTTTCAGAAAGGTTTCCAGTAAACATAGCTTTGAAATATGGGCTGATGCTGGCAAGTACCACTTTGTGAGCATGGATTTTAACATCACCTACTCGAAGAATGATGTCACAGAGTTCGTGATGTTGACGAAGAAGATTCAAGCCCTGTAGAAGTTGTTCAGAATGTAAGTGGGTTAAGTTAGCAAGCATGTAGGTCGGGGATGTGTGGTCCATCTACAGAAAAACAAAAAGCATGAATAGTTATTTCAAAATAATCTTGCAAATGATTACTTTTACAGGTAGCACAAAATAACTGAGATTTGTTGTTTATCTGCATGTTTGTTGTTTTTTAAATACTAAATACTAGACAGAGGCTTTTAGAGTTAGAAGGGAAGTTAATAATCATTCAACTCCTTTATTATAGACATTAAGCACACTCCGTGCTTCTGGAAGATGAACAAGATTAAAAATAGAAAAGAAGAAAAGAGACTAGAAAGAAAAGAAGAAGAAAAAGTGAGAGGCAGTAAGGACTGGGGTAGGTTAAATAATTGTTCCCCCAAAAGACATCTGCATCCTAATCCCTGGAAACTTTGAATGGTACTTTTATGGCAAAAAAAAAAAAAAGACTGTGCAGATATGATTAAGGATTTTGAAATGGGAAGATTATCCTGGGTTATCTAGTTGGGCCCTAAGTGCAATCACATGTACCTTGTAAGAAGGCAGAAGGAGATTTGACACAGACAGAAGAAGAGAAGGTAATCTGACCACAGAGAAAGAGTTTGGACTGATGCAGCCACAAACCAATTAACATTGGCAGCCACTAGAAGCTGGAAGAGGCAAGGAACACAGTCTTCCCTAGAACCTCCAGAGGGCACAGAGCCCTGCCAACACCTTAATTTCAGCCCAGTGATAATAATTTCAGACGTTTGGCCTCCATAACTGTGACAGAATAAAGTTCTGTTATTTTAAGCAACTGAGTTTGTGGTAATTTGTTATAGCAGCCATAAGAAATCAACACGTGGATACTTCAGAATGGCTCATAGCAGTTGCTTAGAATAGATGAAAGGAATATAAGACATCTACACAATATGAACTCTTTCCTATCTCATTCATACCTCAAATACAAGTAATGGGGATAATTTTAAAAAGCAGAAAATTTGGTTCCTATTTTAAAAGTATTATCAAATAGACTTAAAAATTCTGAACATTATTAAATAAAATAAATCTTGGTAGGACTGGGAGAGTATAGCACTTCATTCCTATGCATTTTAAAGTGCAAATATACAAATATTAAAACTTTTATCTTCATTAAGAACATCATCATTTCACACTTGTTTCATTTGAATTTTATGTCCATTAACAAATTTTGTTAACATGACCACATTATAGCTGATATCACCAGCCTCCACTTCTGATCTCTCCAACTAATCTTGCACACATCTAACAGAATAATTCTCAATCAGGGTATCGATAAGTCTCAAGAAACTTGTTGGTCTTCCAGTAGGTACTTTATTCCAGAACAGAATATTGGTAAGAAAACAGCAACCAGAAGGTACATGTTTAGATCTGGGTCTGTTCTTTTTACTTACTATAGTGTTGACCTCTTAAACTTGTTTAACTTCTTTTAGCCTCAGTTTAATGGAAAAAGTTAACATCTAGACTGAAAAGAGAAAAATGAACAACAGGAAAGCAAGTAGATATAGCAAATAAGTGACAGGATTAAGAAAGTAGTCCTAGCTACTTTACATCATTAACTTTACCTTACCTTCATTTTCCTTATCTGTAAAGTGAGATCATAATAATACCTGAACTATATATATCTCACAAGGTTTTTGAGGATCAAATTAGATAATGCACAGGAACATATAACAAACTGTAAGAGTTATGAGTACAGGGTACTATGGTGAGGCAACAGAAATGTAACAGTATCAGCGAAGAACAGGGACCTTGGAAATATAATGAGTTTTAGTTCTAACTGGGTCATATACTATTATATGGAATTGGTACATTTCTTAATCTAAGTATTAATTTTTTCATCCATAAAATAAGAATACCTCCCACTTATCTCAGAAGGTTACATGAAAATTGTTCTGTAAAGTTTAAAGTTCCACACAACTTGAAGTGCTATGAATACAGCACTTAAGTCTCATTCTCTTCTCATGATTCCCACTTTCACTATTTCCCATTCTTTCCATAATGACCTTTCATTCCAATAAAGCTCATGTAATTACTACAGCTCTATATAAATATTTTCTTACATTTGCCAGATTTTGCCTATAAACTTTCTCCTCTCCCGTGTTCTTTTCATCCAATTCAAATTTTCAAAGGCTGGTTCAAAATTAACTTCATCTGAAAGTCTATAAACATTTAAGTACTCAATTCCTTTACATGCAATTAATTTAATTATAAGTGCTGTTTTGTGAAACATACCCCTCTCAACTCTCATTTGTCTGATTCAACAAGAAGATGTTATTCAGGATGAAAAGTGAACAAACAGGAAAGGTGAATGATACAGAAAATAAGAGAAGGAAATGAAAAATGACACCTAGCTAAAACAATGAGATGAGAAAGGGAAATACAAGGCACACTGATTGGAAAGGAAGAAACAAAACTGTCTTTGTTGGCAGATGACATGACTGTCTAGGTAGAAAATCCAGAACAATTAAAAAAAAAAAACAAACCCAAGACAGTGGAACTAATAGGCAATTATAGAAAGTTTGCAAGATACAAGGTTAATATACAAAAGTGAATCGATTTTCTATAAACCAGCAACGAACAAGTGGCATTTGAAATTTAAAACATATAACCATTTACATTAACACCTAAAAATTGAAATACTTAGATATAAATCTAACAAAATTAGGTACGAGATCTATATGAGGAAAATTATAAAACTCTAATAAAAGAAATCGAAGAACTAGCTAAATAAATGGAGAGATATTCCATGTTCATGGATAATATGACTCAACATTATCAAGATGTCAGTTCTTCCTGACTTGCACTTCAGATCCAATGCAATCCCAATCAAAATTCCAGCAAGTTATTTTGTGGATGTTGCAAACTGATTCTAAAGTTTTTATGGGGAGGCAAAAGACCCAGAATAGCCAACTCAATATTGAAAAAGAAGAATAAAGTTGAACAACTGACACTACCCAAATTCAAGCATTATTATAAAGCTGTAGTAACCAAGATGGTGCGGTACTGGTGAAAGCACAGACAAACAGACCAATGGAACTGAACAGAGAGTCTAGGAACAGACCCGCATAAATACAGTCAACTGATCTTTAACAAAGCAGGAAAGGTAATACGATGGAGAAAAGATAGTCTTTTCAATAAATGGTGCTGGAATGTAAAGTAATAAATGAATCTAGACACAGACCTTACTTATATCCTTCACAAAAATTAACTCAAAATGGATCACAAACCTAAATGTAAAATGCAAAACCATAAAACACTTAGAAGATAACGCAGGAGTAAATTCTAGATGACCTTGGGTATGGCAATGATTTTTTTTAGATAAGACACCAAAGGTACAATCCACACAAGAAAGAATGATAAGTTGGATGTCTCTATAAAACAAAACAAAACAAAACAAAAAACCACAAAAAAGCTTCTACTTTGGGAAAAACAATGTCAAGAGAATGAGAAGACAAGCCACACACTGGGAGAAAATATCTGCAAAAAACCACAACTGATAAAGAACTGTTATTCAAAATAAACAAAGAAATTTTAAAATTAAACAAGAAAAGTAACAATCTGATTAAAAAATGGAATAAAGACCTTAACAGATATCTCATCAGAGAAGATACAGATGGTAACTAAGCAGATGAAAAGATGTTCAAGATCATGTGTCATGAGGGAACTGCATATTAAAACAACGACATACTACCACACACCTATTAGAATGGTCAAAACCCAGAATACTGAGAACACCAAATGTTGGACAGAATGTAGGGCAAAAGGAACTTTCATTCATGGCCGTGGGAATGCAAAATTGTACAGCCAGTTTGGAAGACACTTTGTTAGCTTCTTATAAAACTAAACATACTCTTACCATACAATCCTGCAATCGCCTTCCTTGGTATTTACCCAAATGAATTGAAAACTTATGTCCACACAAAAACCTGCACATGGATGTTTATTGCAGCTTTACTCTGAAGTGCCAACACTTGGAAGCAACCAATATGTCCTTCAGTAGATGAATGGATAAACTATGGTACAACAAGACCATGAAATATTATTCAGTGCTAAAAGAAATGAGCTGTCAAGCTATGAAAAGACATGGAAAAAATGTCTTATCAAGTAAAAGAAGCCAATCAGAAAAGGCTATATATTGCAAGATTCCAATTATATGACATTCTGGAAAAGGCAAAACTATGGAGACTGTAAAAATATCAACGGTTGCTAGGAGTTAAGGGGGACGGAGGATGCATAGGCAAAGCACCCAGGATCTTTAGGACAGTGAAATTACTCTATATGATATTATAATGGTAGATATGTATCATTATATATTTGTCCTAACCCACAGAATACAGAACACCAAAAGTGAACCTTATGGTAAATTATGGACTTTGGGTGATAATGACATGTCAATATAAGTTCATCAATTGTAACAAATGCACCACCGTGGTGGTGGACGTTGATAATGGGGGAAGGTACACATGTGTTGGGAAAGGGTGTAAATGGGAAACCTCTGTACCTTCCTCTTAATTTTGCTGTGAACCTAAAACTGCTCAAAAAAAATAGTCTTTTAAAAAAGTAAATTAAAAAAAAAGGAGACCTAGCTACCTTATAAGTTCACATCTCTCCCAGGCCAAACAATTATGTTCCAAGATATTTAAAAGAACCTGTGAATGAGATCCCTGAATCATTGCCAGTGCCACAAGACAGGAGACTATTTTCAAAACTAAGAGTGTAATTTCTACTAAAATTCTGGTAAGGTTAATGTTAATTTCAGATAACACTTTAAAACAAAGGATCAAAGGTTTGATAATGTGAATACTTAGAAGAGGATGTAGTGATCTCTAAGACTAGGATGCAAGAGTTAACAAGAAGACGTGTCACAGATTAATCTTTTTTTTTTTCTGATGTATTTAGAAGACTTGCAGATCAGAAAAATATACAATGTTTAACTAGATACTTGTAAAGAATTTTATAATGCTTTTATGATTTTGAGAACAAAACCAAAAAATATAAGCTACTTCAGTTAACTAAATTAGCAAGTGGTTGGACAACCACACCAGAGTATATACTACTTAATGAAATGAGGTCCACCTGGAGGGAGGTTTCTGATGGTATATCATAAGGCCTAGATGAAGATACTGCAGGCAGGCTCTTCAGCTTTGCAGATGATATGAAGCTGCAGAGGACAGCAAATACATCAGCTAACAAAACATGGATCCCAAAAGACCTGACATCTAATAAGAAGAAATTTAAGAGGGATAAATGTTAAGATTCTATAGTGGATTCCAAAACAACTATACAAGTACAGAAAAAGAGAGAAAAGACTCATCTGTAGGATGTGTTTAAAGGGTTTAGGGATTTTAATTTTAGTAATACTTTAGCACACTAATCTTATGGAGGTTTAAGGTGCGTTAATAGAACTATAATATACAGAACTAGAGAGGAGACATTCCACTTGGCTCTGCAAATGTCAGACCACATCTGGAATACAGATTTGGAGTACCATCCTTTAAAAGGGATCTAAACAAAGTAAAAGGCCTGATGAAGAGAAGAAATTCAAGACATCTTATGAGTGTTGAGTCAAAAAAAAAAAAAAAAAAAGGAAATCTGAGAGTTATGTGAAAAACCAAAGGGTGAAAGTTACTCAGTAATAATACAATAATATAGGATTGTTTTGAGGATTAAATGCATTTATGCATATAAAGTGCTTAGAATAGTGCCTATCACTTAGTAAGCTCATGATAAATATCTTATTTATTAATAAGTTATCTTATTACTAGTGATTTTTTTTACATTGTTTGCTTAAGAGGTATTTTGCTTTCTATGTTGTACCATCTCTTACTACTGGGTAAGAAATCTACTTTGTACAAGGTACCATCTTTGTACAAGATGTCAGTGGACATCTTGGACCACACAAAGTATTGAAGAATTGTTGATTCTCAAATCAAGTTAATGAGTTATTGGTTAGATTCATTTTTAGTATAAATAGAAATCATACAGTAATAGATCTTTATACTAATTTTTGTATATCCAAGACTGGTAAATTACCATCAACATGATATAAAAGCATACTACAATATTGATTTGTAAATATACATACACACACATATATATGTACACATGCAACACATAAAAGAACATATGTTTGTGTATATATGACACATATCCAGATATGCAGGATGGTATAATTTTAAGAGACTGGGCTCTGGAATCAGGTTCCTAGGGTTACAATATTGTTTGTACTATTTAATAGCTATGTGACCTTGGGAAAGTGGTCTTAAAGTCTCAGTTTTCTCATCTGTAAAGCACAGACAAAATAGTACACATAGCACTCAATAATCATTAGGTACTATTTATTATTATCATTATCTTCCTTAAGAAGACTCGGTTTTTGCCAGCTAAACCCATGTGACTCCCTTCCACACTCACCAAAAACGGAACAAAGCTTACTTACTGTCAAATGAATAAATACAAACAGGGCAAGGCCAAAACCCGACTAATTTGACCAGAAAAGATACAGCGAGCCACTTTTAAATTTAAACAGTTTATTACTTACAGACAGTGAAAGAAGACTAAGCTCCCTGGATCCTTGTCCCACATACTAAAAAGGACAACACAGAAACAAAAGGGGCTGGACGGCAGCAATACAAGTTGTGAAGGACCCAAACTACAGCAGCAGCAGTTTTATATTCCGGAGCTCTATTCTGCGGGGCAGCGGGACACGAAAGTCCCATACCTCATCACACCAGGGAGGTAAAGAGAAACTGTCTCACGGCAGACTCCCAGGGGTGACAGAGAGGTAGGTCAGAGATGGCCTTGCAGCAGCTCCTTAAAGACCATCCATCCTCTCATGTTCCAGGAGAATCGCAAGGTGTTCCAAGACTCAGATAAGCTTCAGTCCCACAGTCCAAGCTTTTGCCTATGTGGACACAATGTCACCAGAATGCCACGATGAAGCTATTCCCCTACACTTATACCCTCTGTAGTATTTTTCCTTTATCTCACTTTCCTATTACCCCCCAAAATAATAAAAATGATCAAAGGGTTAAAAACCACTCAAGAAGGATACTGGTAAAGATGACTTCATAAAAGAAAACCCATACATATTTCTATCATTGTACTGGATTCAAATGACATGATGTTTAATCCCTTTAAGAAGTATTGAGAATAAAGTTTAAGAGATTATACTCTTAACATGTAACCAAAACAATTTGAACTAAGAACTTGAAAAAGGCAAGGTAAATATAGGGAACTTAAAATGAATTACATTGGAGGTTTGCCATAACATCATTCTTAACATTTTAAATTTGACTCCTTTTCTCTCTCAAGAAATCTGACTTAAGAGAAATTAACAGAACTTTAAAAAGAGAGAGCTTTAAAACAATGGTTCTCCAAATACGATCCTTGCACCAATAGCATCAGCATCACCTAGGACCTGCTAGAAATGCAAATTCTAGAGCTCAACCACACATCTAAGGAATCAGAAACTAAGGAAGGGGCAGCAATCTGTGTTTTAAGAATGCATTAGTATTTTTATGCATGCTAATGTTTGAGAATCAGTTAAAATATTTCCAGCACAAGTGTAACTGCTTAAAAATTATAGCAAATTATAACTGTTACTCCTTCAAAATTATGAATTACAACTGTGACTATACTTGGTTCTTAGTTATTTACCCGTAAATGGCTAAAGATAACTCACAGAAGCAATAATTCCTCATCTTCAAAACCTAACCTTTGTCAGTTTTACACTGGCAGTTTCATTTATCTCAATAACAACCTTGTGCAGAATGAAGAACAAGTACCATAGAAAACAGGAAAAAACAGTGAGGAAAAGTGTGAATTTCAGGGCCAGAGAGATTAGTGGGTTCAAGTCAACATTTGACTACTTAATAGCTGTAGACTTTGGGCAAATTACTTATTCTAAACTTGAACTTTCTCATCTGTAAAATTTGTTGTGGATTAAATAGAATGTTTGGTTTGGAGAAACAAATCAATGGTGAAAAATAGAAAATACAGAAATAGATAATTTAATATATACAAATTTAGTTTATGATAAAGGCAGCATCTCAAAATCAGTGAGGAAAAGAGGGACTTTTAAATAAACATGTTGGGATAACTGAGCCTCAGGAAAATAGATAAAATCAGATCCCTTCCACATATCTATGCCAGGATAAATTCCTTATGGATCAAAGGTATAAATGTAAAAAATGGAATCATACAAGTATTAGAATAAAATGGAGTGAATTCCTCTACAACTTGAGATTAGAGAACAGTTTCCTAACTATGGTACAAAACCCAGGGGCAATAAGTTAAAAAGTAGATCAAATCAATTACATTAAAAAACTTTGAATAGCTAAAAAAATCATAAGCAAAGAACAAAATATAAATGAGATTGAGAAAAAAATTACAATATATATAAAAGATGTATCAGCAATAAATAAAACATTCCTAAAATACTCTAGCCCTATAGAAAAATTAGGCTGAAGAAATGAACAGATGGTTAAAAAATACAAATGGTTCTTAAGTATATGAAAAATCACTCAACTTCAGTTATAATCAAATGAATTAAAACTATATGGAGTTAACAATTCTCTCTTGAAAATATACTATTGGTGAGGCTGTAAGAAAGAGGCACACTCATACATCCTTGTGGGAATGCTGAATGATACAGACCTCTGGAGATAAATTTGGTAAGTTTAGCAAAATTACATTTGCATTTACCCTTTGATCCAACAATCCTACTTCTAAGAATTTATCCAAAAAATACACTGGCAAAAAATATATAAAGACAAATGCATAAGGTAATAATTGTAGGTCTATTTGTACAAGCTAAAGAATAATACCTTATGCTTTTGTACTTTCATATTTGAGAGCCCAAGAGGCAACTGACCAAGAATTTTACAACTCTAATGCCCACCAACCAAAGAATGGCTGAAAAAAACTATGGCACATCCACACAATGGAGTACTATGCAGCTGTGAATAGAAATGAGGAATCTCTGCATATACAACTCTGCAGGATCTCCCTGATCCAAGCAAGGAAGAGAAATGTGTGTATAGTATGTCACTATTTATCTAAGAAAGGGGAGGTTACAAATATACATACCTACTTATTTTTTTTTAAAAAAAGGAAATATTACATGGTATATTTTTTAAAAGGTTACCTAACAGAGAAGGGAGAGAAAAGAGTGGAGAGGATAGAGATAGAAGCTACACATCTTTGAATATATCCCATTTATTGATTTGACTGTGGAATTAGGGAATTATTTTACACAATTATAAAGCAAAATTAAACCTTAAAAACACAATCCATAAGAAACTTGAAAATAAAAGGAAGCAAAGGAACCCAATGTTCATCTAGTTAGTAGCCTAACCATACCATTCCAAATAACCTTAAAACAGTAATTTGATAGTCCATCCCTAGTGGGGTATGCCCTAAAAATTTTTACACCACTTTCAGTAATCACATTGTTGGTGAGAGTGTTATTTGTATTCTGAAACTGTTACTGTGCATTGCCACAATGCATAATTACATGACATTTCTAATTCTATTGTTCCTAGAGTCATTTGTGATCTGGGATTCTCAATATGGGAGAAGAGAAAGATGTAAGACTGAGACATTAAATATAAACCTTGTAGTCTGATTTTGAATTAAAAATATCAGAATATACAGAGAAACAACATTATATACACTAATACATATGTATATACATATGAAATATATGATGTATACAAATGTACATTAAGAAAAAAATTGTATTTCCTAGCTCTACTGAAAAGGGCTAGAAATTACAACCAACCCAGTAGCAAAGAACACTCCTCCTAGCACCAGATGTGGTCCCTAAATATTGTTTCCTTCCAAGGGAACAGAACTCCTTGGAAAAATGGCTGATTCCAGACCTGGGGCAGAAAATGTCACCATAAATTTGGAATCTTTACATACTAGGTAGCAATAAAGCTATCAATGATGTCTAAGGTCATAAAAAACTTAGGAGCCAAACTGAATAGGCTTCTCATTAGTCAAAGAGATGGGACAAACTGATCATCAATTATAGTAACTGCAATTGATTAAAACACAGCAGACATGCTTAAATCCATGAGTTCATAATGATAATAAAATTACAATAATTTAAAAAAAGGGATCACCACTGGAGGATGCTAATGAATCAACTCATTATTTGAAACCTAGCAAATAAAGGGAAAGAATCAAGCATTTATCATGCCTTTCCTATAACAAATGTACCACTGGGTTACCAAATAGATGAGGATAAGTTTTTCTTTATAAAAGTACTCCAGTTATTAAAGAAGGAATGGTAGAGTATCACCATTTTACAATCTTAATGAATTAATAGAGGTAGGCATTGATTATGAAGGGCTGCTAATGTCACAAAAACAGAGACAACCAGACATCAGGGTCTTCTGATGGAAGATCATAATACCACCTATAAATACTTTTGCATACTCCCACTCACCACACACACACACCCCCCAAAATCAAACATGTAGTCAACAGACTAGATCCAACTATTAATTTATAAGATATAAAGAAAACAGAAAAAGCATGTTAAACTATAACAGAAGGATGCAGTCAGCAAAAACATCCTGTGAGAAATTTTATGGCATAAGTAACGTAGACGGCTTCAACAAATAAATGGAAAGAAATACGATGAAAATGAACCTACAGATTACTATAAACTTAAAAGACATTATCAACCAAATACAACCTGTGATTCATACAGGTGCATGCACACACATATCATATACATACACACACATACACACAACATTTAGGAGACAACTGGGAATTTTGTACCCTGACTGTATTATTGATTATATTAACTAATCACTGTTATTTTATTCTTTGTTGTTGAACAGTAATACCATAGTTTTGTTTTTAAGAGTTTTTATCTTTTACAAATACATACTGAAATATCGGTAGATAAAATGATGTCAGGGACTGGCTTCAAATTAATATAGGATGAGGGATTGGATAGAAATGGATATGATGCCATGAGTTGATACCTGCTGAAGCTGGGTGACAGGTACATAAGGGTTCATTACATTATTCTACAATTGCATGTTTATGAGATTTTGTACAGGAAAAAAGACATAAAGAAAAAAATATATGGCACTAAACTTCACATAAGACTTACAGATGAAGAACCTGAAGTTCAGAGAGTTTAGATGAATTAACAAGATCACACAATTAGTTAAGACGTTACTGGGACTATAATATTTTCTTAACCTTAGAACAATGTTCTTTACATATTACATTAAAAAATTACAATGCTGATCAGTGCTGACCTGCTTAAAATATTTACTGAACCAATTTATAATTGTTGCTATTCCTGATAAGACTAAATTATTCCATAAAGAGCATCTAGAATATCTTTGATTGCCATAATGTACCAGCTACTGTTCTAAGCTTTTTACATGTATTAACTCCGTTCATCCTCAGAGTAACACCATGAGATAGGCACCCTTATTATTATTATCCCCATATAACAGATGAAGAAATCTGAGGCACAGAGAAATTAAGCCTAAGGCAAGATTTAAACCTTTGCACTCTGTCTCCAGAGTTCTTAAATACTATGTTATACTGCCTCACTTATAAACTCATAATTTCTTTTATTTTTTATTTTTTTGCGGTACGCGGGCCTCTCACTGTTGTGGCCTCTCCCGTTGCGGAGCACAGGCTTCGAACGCGCAGGCTCAGCGGCCATGGCTCACGGGCCCAGCCGCAGCGCGGCATGTGGGATCTTCCCGGACCGGGGCACGAACCCGTGTCCCCTGCATCGACAGGCGGACTCTCAACCACTGCGCCAACAGTGAAGCCCCAAAACTCATAATTTCTTAATCTTATTCAAGTTTTAACTCAAACGAGAAACTAGAAAGGTACAGAACAGAAACCCATAAAGGACAGATCATATACATATATATAAAATATACACACACACACACACACACACTATGTCGATCAGATACAAGAATACATCAGAGCTTTAAAATGAAATAAAGAGAGGTCCATGGAACAATCATTCCCTTCTGTTATTTATATAATAGTAGGATTGATTCTTCTTTCCCCAAATCCCTGCCATACTTTTTTGTTTTTAATTTTGGTACCATAAAACAAATACTTAGGAGTACTCTAAATCCAGGTAACTGGATTGATTAGTCAAAATTGAATAAATGGTATCCATTTGAAAAGTTTTAAAAAGGTAATAGCATTGTACTTCACTTCTAATCACATTCTTATTACATAAATATCCACAATATAAAGATAACATTAGATAAGTTTAAAATAAAATCAAACATTCCATAGTCTACAGCAGCTTCACAATTTTAGATTCTGAAATCAAGCTATTAAAGGTCAAGTTGTGAGTTAGTATACTTAATTGACACCTAAGCTACAAAACAGTGGTGCTGAAATCAGCTGGGAGGCAATCATCTGCTACAAAGAGAGCAAATAAATGGTCAAGAGAAATAAGAACTGTTTAAATTTCTTTCCCACAGTTCAATTTTCCTCACAGAAGAATTCAACTAATGATGGCATAATAATTTTGGCAGTGAGCCTATGGAACAAGTTGGCATATTTTCCTTTTCTCTGAGATTGACTTTCATTATATCTAGAGAAACAAAAGTAAAATTAGAAGCCTGTTATAATACCAGTCATTATATCATAGGCTCCAAAATAACACAGAAGAAAGCAAGTCCCCAAAGCCACTACTACATCCACTAAAAGCTCTAAGTTACATAATTAAACCATCTACTGAAAAACTGGTTACAAAAAATGTGAAATCCTGTTAACAGATTAGTGCTTAAAATGCAACCAAAAATTTTTTTTGTTTAAAAGTAGCATTTTGACTCAGAAATGCACAACGGATTTGGAGCATAAACCTAAGTAAATGAAATATAACACTGATACACATCAAGAAAAACTGTTTAATCCTACATGTATAAAAATAAGCTCATAATTTCTTAACCTTATTAAAGTTGTGACTCAAACAAGAAACCAAAAGGGTTCAGAACATAAACCCAAAGACGAAGATTAAAATACATATAATCAAATAATACATAATAATAGATATGAGTGATTAATGATGGAAAAATCTAATTTTATCCTATAGTTTCAACACTCTCCCCCACCAAAAGTTTTCCAAAGCTCTAAGCAAACAGCTAAATTGACTCATTTGAGTAATTACTTTCTGATGCAAACACCCACAAAATGTGCCACAGTACAAATGTAGATGATGTAACCTCAAAAAATTGTTGTGAGGATTCAATGAGTTAATATTCATTAAGTACCCAGCAAAGTGTATGGCACACAGCAAACACTCAAATAATAGTGTAATTATAATTACTTGTTAATGTTAATAGCACCTTTCATTTCCATAGCAATTCTTCACAATAATTTCTTAAACTATACAAAATTCTTAACAGTTTACAGAATTCAAACTGGTTTCCAATATTCCTGGATGTCTGTAAAATCTGAGTAAGAACAAGGAAAAAACTATAGTGGTTCATCCAACCAATTAATATTTTATTCTGACTGTGGAAATAAAGGATGCTTTTAGGGCAATTGCATTTACCTTAACTTCAGCTCAAAAAATTAAGGTATGTATCAGAAACATTCCTTAATTTAACTAACTAATCCATTAATTTAAGTAAACTTTCTTGAACTTACTGAAATTATTTTGAAATTATTATTTTAACTTCTTTTATCTGAATTTGCTATTTTCAATGTATTCTTAATTACTCCCTTTCAACTTTCAGAGGTGTACTATTAATACACCTAATAGTGTATTCCACTGTTCTGGAATTTGATTTAAAAATTTTTATCCTACCTCTCTATATGGTTAAATATAAAAGACTTTTCTAGTCAGTACACAATTCCTAGAATTCAAGAATAAGATTTTTTAAAAATCTACTTCATAATAGAAATAAACAGAATATACATTAATTGGATGAGATTTATTTTCCACAAAATAACTCTAAAAGATAGTAATATATGGGGTGCTGATAAGGTCCCATTTCCTGGTCCCATCCACCATGAAGACTAATGCATCTTCCAAGTCTTCATCAAGGAAATTAAAGGTAACAGATATAAAATAGACTGCAATCTATAACATAGTGATCTACAGGGCCCTGAGAAAAGTGGTCAAAATGAAAACTCACCGTGCTTTGTTCCAAGGAAAAGGATATAACTAGTTGATTTAAGTATCCAAGCCCCTTGAAAAAGTATTCTTTATAGAGAGAAGGGGTAATTCTTAAGCTTCTACCATAATTTTGATGATGATATATAATTCAGGACTTTCCAAGTTCACTTTCTTTGTTCCACGATTACCACACAACTTCCCAAGTTCTTGCATACAGGAAAGAGTGCACTGGATTTTCAACCTGAAAATTCTGATTACTGGAAAGGGTTATCTTCTATTCCAACATAAACTGGCATTCTAATGTGTACATTCTGATGGGTACATCATTCTTTTAGTTAAGTCTGAATTGAGTTCCTGAAGTCTGAGCATACATGAGTAAAAGTATAAATTTGAACTTCTTACGCTGGAAATATGAGAACTAGACATTCCTTCTCATTGACAACTTCTAAAATCATCTCTTGGTTTTCACTCCCCTGCCCTTACCCTGCCTCTAAAATTAAAAAAATTTTTTTTTTCTTTTTAGTTAAACCAAATTTAGGCAAATTCATTTAAACACCAAAATGACTAATTAAAATCAAAGTAACAACCTAGAACTTAAACCAAAACAGAAGGATGCACGTTTACACAAGCCCCATTTACATTTACTCTACTCCCAAAAGAAAGGGGAAAAAGAAAAAAGAAAAACCTATAATAATCAAATTGTGCTTTAAGACAACACCCAGAAGTTATTTTTGAACTTCCATTGTCCAGCAAAAATTATTTATAAAGTGGTTTGGTATGCTAAGACTTAAAAAAGTATTTAAGAGACATGTGGTACAGAACAGGGTAGGAACACTTGCATTTTAAGTGCATAAATTGTGGACTTCAAATGATAACAGACTTTTCTCACTGGGTCATTCAAAAGCAACTGTATTATTCCTTCCCAAAAATATTTTCTTCCACACTCCAAAGAACTCAGCCTCACACCAGGCATTCCAGCTCTTCAATTGTTTCCGCTTAAGTTTAATTACAAGAAGGAAAAAATGCTCACCAAATTCACAGTTCGCCTAAAACAAAGAAACGTCTATTATCAACTCTAAATCTACAGGGCAGAATTCTCTTAGGACCGTGATGCCAAGAACTTCAACAGCAGCTGAAATTCTTTGCAGTCTCGGTTTCCAGGATACTGAAAGGCTGCAGAGACGCGGGAGGATCCTGCAGGGAGGCTGGGGCTGCGGAGGGAGCGGAAGAGGGGAAGGGGTGAGCCCCACAGAGGAACTGCATTAGACTTTGAGAACCTATGAGGGAAAGAAGGTTAGCTACAAGGAAAAACAGATTTATCTCCAGATCAAGTTCGTTTTCAAAGAGAACTTAAAGTGATGAGGATAAGGAAAAATGACAGAAAACCATTAACCCTCCAAAACCGGAGGGTAAGCGAAATAGGAAAAGGGGGTTGGGGGGGAGGGCGAGGAGAGTAAAAGCCTAAAACACCAGGATTTGAAAAAACGTACGCGAGCTCTGAGCTTGGCCTTGAGCCGGATCTCCCGTCCCGGTAAGCGGACGGCAGGCGGAAAGGATCGCACTTAGGGCTGTAGATAGCAACGCGTTTACAACGGTTGAGCCCTGCACAAGAAGATGTCGCCTCTCTCCCTGCTTGCTCCCGTTCATTTCTTTACATCTTACTCCAGCACCAGCGGCACTCCAGCAGAACTCTGCCAAAGCCTGCGCCGCAGGACAGCAAAAGGAAAATACCTGAGTCCCAGGAATCACGCCCGCAGTAACAAGAGGAGGAGCCGTGGACAACGGGAACCCGGGCAAGATCCTCTCTTGCCTTTAGTCAAATCCCAGTTCTTACGGGTGGGGCGGGGAACTTCCGCCCTGAGCAAGGAGAGCGTCACTTCCCCTTAATGCCTTCTCTCTTCCTCGCCCTTCTCCGCTCCAGATTCGCTCATTACGTTCGCAACGTTTTCACTTCCTTTTCCAGGGGCCTTCTGCCTAGTCCGATCTTCCGATGTGGACTACATGACCCAGCATTCATCACGGCAGATTGATTTCCGGGTCAAGAGGCCCGCTCTGGGTACATCACCATGGAAGCGATCGGTTTGGTCACGTGGTGCCCCTGGTTACGCCCGGAGGCAGCTGTGGGGTCTGGGGCTCAGACGGGGGCCATTTTGCCGAAGGCAGTCTCCTGGAGTTGGGGGCTTAAGCTGTTCTTTTTCCTCCCCTGAAGCTTGAGGCTTGGAGAAGAACAGGAACGCTGGGCTCCATCGAGCCCTTCGGAGATGATGGTTTCCTACAGGCTCCGCCACTTGATGACCCTTCATGGCGGCTGCGCCCTTCGCGCTGCTCCCGCTGCCGCCCCTTCCAGCCCTCTGTGCCTATCGCCTCCAGAGCCGCAGTCGTCCTCCCGCCCCAGAGACTGATGATAGACGAGGTAGGGGCGCCATGAGAGGCGAGAAAAACTACTGCTGCCGTGGAGCTGCCGGAGACCACGGTTCCTGCCCCCCGACGCCTTCGCCTCTGGCCTCGACCCTCTTGATGCCCTCGGAGGCAATCTCAAGTAATTGGTCTGGGTCTGGAGGTGGTTTGTCAGGGGGAGATGAAGAGGAGACTCGGCTCCTTCAACAACTCCGGACCGCGCCGGATCCTTCCGAGGCCTTTCAGGCTTTACAGGCTGCTTTGCCGCGCCGGGGCGGTAGACTTGGCTTCCCCCGACGAAAGGAAGCATTGTATCGGGCCGTGGGCCGAGTGCTTGTGGAAGGAGGTAGTGATGAGAAGCGACTCTGCTTGCAACTCCTCTCGGACGTTCTCCGGGGTCAGGGGGAGGCAGACCAGTTGGAAGAGGCCTTTAGCCTAGCACTTCTGCCTCAGCTAGTTGTCTCCTTACGAGAAGAGAATCCAGCTCTGCGGAAAGATGCGCTGCAGATCTTACACGTGTGTTTGAAACGTAGTTCTGGACAGGTGCTGAGAATGCTTATACAACAAGGACTGGAAAGTACCGATGCCCGGCTTAGAGCTTCCACGGCACTACTGTTCCCTATCTTGCTTACTCCTGAGGATTTGTTGCTCCGCCTAGATCTTACCGAGGTGATAATATCCTTAGCCCGAAAGCTTGGCGGTCAGGAGATAGAAGAAGAATCTGAAACAGCCTTCTCTGCACTTCAACAAATTGGGGAGCGTCTTGGCCAAGAGAGGTTTCAGTCATATATCTCTCGCCTGCCTTCTGCCCTGAGGAGACACTACAATCGCCGCCTGGAGTCCCAGTTTGGAAGTCAGGTTCCTTATTATTTGGAACTTGAAGCCTCTGGATTTCCTGAAGATCCCCTTCCCAGTGCAGTGCCTCTTTCCAACAGCAATCTTAAATTTGGGATTATTCCTCAGGAGCTGCATTCAAGGTTGTTAGATCAGGAAGACTATAAGAACCGGACTCAGGCTATTGAGGAGCTAAAACAGGTGATGGGACGCTTTAACCCTAGTTCCACCTCTCATTCTAGCCTAGTCGGTTTCATTAGTTTGATGTATAATTTGTTAGACGATTCTAACTTCAAAGTGGTCTATGGCACACTTCAAGTCCTGCATTTACTGGTTGTTCGTCTTGGAGAGCAGGTACAACAGTTCTTGGGACCAGTTATAGCAGCTTCTGTCAAAGTGCTGACAGACAACAAGTTGGTGATCAAACAAGAATACATGAAAATCTTCCTCAAGCTAATGAAGGAAGTAGGTCCTCAACAGGTGCTTTGCTTACTCCTGGAACATCTCAAACATAAGCATTCCAGAGTGAGAGAGGAAGTGGTGAACATTTGCATCTCCTCCCTCCTGACCTATCCCAGTGAGGATTTTGACTTATCCAAACTATCTTTTGATCTTGCTCCAGCTCTTGTAGATAGCAAACGCAGGGTACGCCAAGCAGCTCTTGAAGCCTTTGCTGTGTTGGCATCATCAATGGGCTCAGGTAAAACCAGCATCCTTTTCAAAGCTGTGGATACTGTTGAGCTGCAAGATAACGGAGATGGAGTGATGAATGCTGTGCAGGCCAGATTGGCTAGGAAAACCCTCCCAAAGTTAACAGAACAGGGATTTGTGGAGTATGCAGTACTCATGCCATCATCTGCCCAGGGTAGATCAAGTCATTTGGCACATGGAGCAGATACAGACTGGCTTTTGGCGGGTAACAGAACTCAGAGTGCACACTGTCACTGTGGTGACCACACAAGTGATAGCATGCAAATTTATGGATCTTATAGTCCAACTATCTGTACTCGAAGGGTACTAAGTGCAGGAAAAGGAAAAAATAAATTACCATGGGAAAATGAGCAGCCTGGAGTCACGGGAGAAAACCAGACCTCCAATTCAAAGGATATAGAACAGGTATGCATCTTCCCTAATTTCCTTGAGTTGAAGCAATGAAAAAATTTAAAATGAAAGTATGCTTGTAATGACTTAAAGGTGAGGCTCCTTGAGGGCTGTATGCTTTGTTTTTAAGTCAATTTGCTGATGTATCTATTATAATGAGAGAGGTTTGGTAGGTTAGGTAGATTTCCTGCTTGATTGATTGGATTAAATTTGAGGCACAATTTGATATAGACAATGCTTGGATTTCAGTTTTGGCCTGTCACTTTGGCATATCAGTTATCTCATTCATACAACAAACACTGAATACCTGGTAGGTGCCAGATAAAGAGCCAAGTTCTGGGAAGGAAGATGAGACCAGTTCTGCAGAGTTTAGGGAAAAGGTCAGACCTATAAACAGGCAGTTACAAATTTGTTAAGTGCTAAAATAGAAATATAAAGGGTCCTGTGGGAATACTGAAAATAGAAAAAATAATTCCACTGGAAAAGTAAAAAAAAAAACCTTCCAATAAGATATGACGTCTGAACTGAGATTTTTTTCCTCAAGTTTTTATTTTGAAAATTTCAAATCTGTAGTTTAAAAGAATAGTACAGCGAATATTCATATGCTTCATCTGTATTTACCACATTACCATCTATAATGAGATGAACTTTACATGACATCACCTCATGAGGCATGTAATATCAGGTGTCCCACTATTGGTGATGCTAAGTTTTATCACTTGGTTAAGGTGGTGATAACCATATCACTCCATTGCAAAGGTTTACTTTCCTCTTTATAATTAGCACATGATCTGCAGGATGATACTTTGAGACATTATGGATATGTCAACGACCTTCCACCCCTGTTGTTAGCATCCACCAATGATCCTTACCTGTATATTTATTACATTGGGAACTACAAAAAAGGGTGACACTTCTGAAAATTCTAATGGTCCTTCTGTATTTGTTACCTGGCATTCTTTTTTATTTTATGTGTAATAATTAAATACATTAGTATTCCTTTTGAGGCTAAAATTGATTTGACCAGTGGCTGGCTCCTGTGTCCTTTCGCATGACTCTTTAGTCTTTGAACACTTCCTTAACTTAAACATAATATGATGCCCAGCCTTACCTTGTATTTTTCTTGCTCCAGACCTGGAATCAACCTTTTTTCCAAGAGCCCAAGAACTGCTTTTTTTCGTGGAGAGTGGAATTTTAAAACCAAAATCTGGGTATAGATGTGCTCACTGCTATTGCTTATCATTATGCATTGGTCCTTTCAGTGGATAGAACCAGGGAATACCTTTATTTATTTATTTATTTATTTTAATTTTATTTACTTTTTGGCTGCATTGGGTCTTCGTTGCTGCGCGTGGGCTTTCTCTGGTTGCGACAAGAGGAGGCTACTCTTCATTGCGGTGCACAGGCTTCTCATTGTGGTGGCTTCTCTTGTTGTGGAGCATGGGCTCTAGGGTGTGCGGGCTTCAGTAGTTGTGGCGCATGGGCTCAGTAGTTGTGGCTCATGGGCTCTAGAGCGCAGGCCCGGTATTTGTGGCACACGGGCTTAGTTGTTCCAAGGCATGTGGGGTCTCTCCGGACCAGGGATCAAAACTGTCTGCCCTGCATTGGCAGGCGGATTCTTAACCACTGTACCACCAGGGAGGTCTCAATACCTTTTTAATTTTTTTAAAACAAATTCATACTGATACCTCCAATTCAAATCCAGCACTACAAGGTTCTTACTCATCTTCCTTTAGTCCATATTTGTATCTCCCTTCTCCCACAGTATAACCCTGGTCCCCAATATCAGTTATATTTATTCATATGCTGTATCCTACAGTACACAAAATATAATTATTACACCAGTAATACAACTACCTACCTATTAAATAAAGTTCAAGATTTCTTTGCAGTTGTTTTTATGCTTAGAATTATCCAACAGTCATATGGTCAAACTTTTCTTAAATTAATTGGTTTATAGGTGATTATAATCGAAATGGTATGATAAAAGATGAATAGGAATTTGCTAAGTGTGGATGCATCCTGGTGAATTTCAGACTGAAAATATATATGTTCAGAGACACTGAATTATAAAAGGACTTAGTGAGTTAATAAAAAGTGGTGAATTTATAAACAGCTGAAACAATGAGTTTGGTGGGAAGCAACAGAAGATGAAACTAGAAATGTAGGCAAGGACCAAGTATGGAGATCATTTTTGTAAATAAGTAGTTCGTGCCTTTCTCAGAATGGATGGAGGAGAACTGTGTTCTCTCTTGTTCCTTTTAATTCTAAAATTTTTCATTTTTATTTTAAATAATTTTTCCGTATTTACATAATTTAGTCATATGGTTTTTCTCATGTATTTCTCATATAACTACCGGGCAATGAATGATTTTCTGTAAGCATTTATTTTAACACTGCTTGTTATGTGTCAAATCTAAAATGTTAGTGTAAGGAGTTCTCTGGCAGTCCAGTAGTTAGGACTTGGTGCTTTCATTGCCGTGGCTCGGGTTCAATCCCTGGTTGGGGAACTAAGATCCCACAAGCTGGGACTTCCCTGGTGGTGTAGTGGTTGAAAGTCCGTCTGCCAATGCAGGGGACACAGGTTCAACCAGGACTTCCCCTGGTTGGGGAAGATCCCACATGCCGCGGAGCAACTAAGCCTGTGTGCCACAACTACTGAGCCTGCACTCTAGAGCCCACAAGCCACAACTACTGAGCCTGCGTGCCACAACTACTGAAGCCCACATGCCTAGAGCCTGTGGTCCACGAAAAGAGAAGCCACCACAGTGAGTAGCCCACACACCGCAACAAAGAGTAGCCCCTGCTCGCTGCAACTAGAGAAAGCCCATTCACAGCAACGAAGACCCAACACAGCCAAAAATAAATTAAAAAAAAAAGATCCCAGAAGCTGCGTGGTGTGGCCTAAAAAAAGAAAAAGTTAATGTATTAAGATTCTAATGCTGGCTAAAGCACCAAGAATCTAAAAATTAACACATTTCTGAAATTCTAGTGTAGATATATATTGCTTTTTTTTTTTTTTTTTTGCGGTACGCGGGCCTCTCACTGTTGTGGCCTCTCCCCTTGCGGAGCACAGGCACAGGCTCTGGACGCGCAGGCCCAGCGGCCATGGCTCACGGGCCCAGCCGCTCCGTGGCATGTGGGATCTTCCTGGACTGGGGCACGAACCCGTGTCCCCTGCATCGGCAGGCGGACTCCTAACCACTGCGCCACCAGGGAAGCCCAGTATATATTGCTTTTGAAAGAAGTTATGGTGAAATTAAAAATTATCCCAGAAATTAAGTTATACAGTTGTCCTTCAGTATCTGAGGGAGATTGGTGTCAGGACACCCAAGCATACCAAAATCCGCAGATGCTCAAGTCCCTTATATAAAATGGTATATTTTAGTTGTATATAACCTCCTCCTGTATGCTTTAAATTATTTCAAGATTACTTATAGTATCTAATACAATGTAAGTGCTATATAAATAGTTGTAAATGCTATGTATTGCCAAGGAATGGAAAATTCAAATTTTGCTTTTTGGAACTTTCTGGAATTTTTTTTTTTTAAAAAAACATTTCCCATCCACTGTTGGTTGAATCTGTGGATGTAGAACCCACCAATTTGGAGGGCTGACTGTACTTTCTGGATCAGAAATGGTCTGTAGAAGAACTACAATGGAAATTATCTTAATGGAGGACATGGATTAAATATTTTTATGTGTGCAGTTTTTTAAAGTACATATATTTTTTAAAAATTAATAAATACTATATTTTCAAGCAGATGAATAGAGCACAGAGAATTTTTAGGACAGTGAAATTATTTTGTATGATACTACAATGATGGATACTGGTCATGGATATATTTCTCCAAACCCATAGAATGTACAACACCAAAAGTAAACCCTAATATAAATCTATGGGTTTTAGATGATAATGATGTGTCAGTGTAGGTTCATCATTTGTAACAAATGTACCACCCTGGTAGGGATGGTGTTAGTGGAGGGTGGGTATCTGCTATATGTGTGGGTGTGAGTAGGGGATATATGGGAACCCTCTGTACTTTCAATTTTGCTGTGAACCTAAAACTGCTCTAAAATATAGAGGAGGAGAGGAAGGTAAAGAGAGAAAACTCAAATTTGAATGAGGTAACAAAATGCATAATAAATCTATGAATAGCAAGACCCAAAAAAGTGGAAGTTAATTTGGGGGAAAATGAGCTTTAGGTAGAGGAAGATAAAACATTCAGCTTAGTTTGTTGAAGACCACTATTCAAGAGACAAGGAAAGAACTAGAGATGTAGAACTTGGAAGTCCCATATTGAGAAGTAATTGTTGAAACTGTGAGATTGGAGGGGCTCTCCAATGAAGGGCATTTAGAGTAAGAGCAGAGTGCTTAAGACTCAATTTTAGCCTACAGGCCCATTTCAGGAATAGCAGTAGGAGATAGAACCATACAAGGCAAAGAGAAAGAGTGCCTAAGAGTTGGAAGAGAACCAAGAAAGAACAAAGGTTTTAGAAGTGAAGTAAAGAAAGTGTTTCATGAAGTACATCAGTACTGTTAAATGCAGGAGAGATTGAGGAGAATTAAATCTGAAAAAGCATGATTTGTTCTTATAGATTCAGCCTGCTACTTATAAAATAATTTTTGAAGGTACTTTTCTCATAATTTTATCTTTCTTAATTTCCTCTTAATAATCCTTCTGATTGTAAAAAATTATAGTGCTTATTATAGAAAATTTGGAAAATATAAAAAGGCACAAAGAAGAAATTAAAAATTTTCAGCAATCTCACTACTGAGGCCTCCTGTGAATATTTTATTGCCTGTTCTTCAAGTATCATTTCAATTTATTTATACAAATGTAGATTATTTTTTCCATACACAAACGTCTCCCCCTTTCACTAACTTTACCATGAACGTTTTTTTCTTGAAAATAAATAATTTGTAGTAGGATCTTTATTGGCTGTTTAATATTAGATCATATAATATAAGTCTGTTTAGCTGTTCTCTTACTTTTGAATATTTAGGCTTTTTAATTCTGTTTTTATTTCCACCATTTAGTTGATTATTTTTGTGCCCTGACATATAGACTGATAACCAGATTCCTGTGGTATTCTGGTTATCAGAAACTTTGCATCTCTTTCTGTGCTTTTATGACTTTTAATGGTTTAGTGGGGTCCAGTAATCAGACATCACTAGCCGGCTGCCGTGTTAGCTATATTTTTCCTAACAGATTTCTCTACAACATATTAAGAGTTACGGTAACCTAGACTGAAAAGTAAGGAGCATACGTGCTTTATGTGTATGCAGTTACTAGGTCTGTAGCTTTTTCAAGGTAGAAGATTTGGTTATTGGAAGGTAATTGGGACATGGACGAAAGTGGTTTTAGACAGACCAAATTTATAAGTTTATGAGATGAATTGATAAGGAAATACAGGCAGTAAGCATTTACTAAACATCTTATTGATCATCCACTATGTGTGAAGCCAAGTTCGAGCTTATAGATTACTCTTTAAAGCACTGCCTAGCATTTTTTTCCTCTGTTGGTATTTAGCACGTGAGCCATGTCTTCTTTCTTCTCCATGATGGTAAAGCACTGTGCTGATAGGGACTGTTTTTGTTTGTTTGTTTATATAGCAGTACTAACATAGTGCTGTGCCTACAATCAGTATCAACAAATATCTGTTAAGTGAGAAAATAGAATCTAAGTGTTTGAGGGTGAAAGAAAAGACCAAGCAAGGTATGGCAGGATGTAGTGGGATGAGTTATTACTATGTTTTATTTTTAAATAGGAATCACCCGATTTGAAAGAAGCAGAGAAAGAAGCCACCAGTGACTTCAACTTGCCTACTCTGTCTTGTACTGTGGTAGATTTTAGATTTGCAAGGAACATATGATTTGATCCCTGTAATCATATTTGAGAATCAAATTTGAGAGAGAAAGGCAAGGAATTAATGTCCCTAAATACTGAGTGAGTCAAGAACACAGGTATATAGAGAGGTTAGCTTTGGAATAGAGGCAGAAGTCTTTTCTTCTAGAACTGGAGGAAAAATAAAAGGAAGATGACTTAGGATTCAGAAAAATTTTGAGACAGCAAAATTTTTTTTGAAGTTGAGAGGAAGACATGAGCTCTGGAATAGTGCTTATCGAATTTTAATGTGCATATGAATTACCTCAGTATCTTGTTAAAATACAGATTCTGGTTCAGTTTGGGAGGGGTTCTGAGACTACATGTCTAGTAAGCTTCTAGGTGTTGCTGCTGCTGCTGATTTGTGATTCACATTTTGAGGGCAGGGCTCTAATATTAGGCTTCCATATTCTGGTACACTAAGAGGCAAGCTGAGAATGGAAAATAGAGGATCAGGGATTTGAAGAATGTGGGAAAATTTTAGAATACTTAATGTGACAAATTTAAACATAATAGAAAATCGCAAATTATTAAGTTGCACTAATGTATTTGTTGTGAACTTAATCCTAAAAATTGAAATTTTCCTTGGATAGTACATCGTTTCCAGTAAGTAGTCTTTAATTTTCTTTTAAAAATATGATTGGAGGGCTTCCCTGGTGGCACAGTGGTTAAGAATCTGCCTGCCAATGCAGGGGGGACACAGGTTAAAGCCCTGGTCCAGGAAGATCCCACATGCTGTGGAGCAGCTAAGCCCGTGAGCCACAACTACTGAACCTGTGCTCTAGAGCCCATGAACCACAACCACTGAGCCCATGTGCCACAACTACTGAAGCCCGTGTGCCTAGAGCCTGTGCTCCGCAGCAAGAGAAGCCACCACAATGAGAAGCCCATGCACTGCAACGAAGAGTAGCCCCTGCTCGCCGCAACTAGAGAAAGCCCGTGCACAGCAATGGAAGACCCAATGCAGCCAAAATATATATATATATATAATTGGAATATCTGAAAGAGAAAAACCCTTAGTTTTAAAACATGTCAAAATCATAAACAATCCTGAAAGCGTATTTAATATCAATGTAGATGTTGGATTGTTTCCAATAAATAGTCATTAATTTTCTTTTTAAAATTTTATTGAGATATCTGAAGTATTTGAAAAACTTTTTAATTTTTTAAAATTAATTATTTATTTGTTTTTGGCCAAGCTGCGTGGTTTGCAGGATCTTAGTTTCCCTACCAGGAATTGAACCTCCAGCCAGGGCAGTGCAAGTGCCAAGTCCTAACCACTGGACCACCAGGGAATTCCAAAAAAAACTTTTATTTTTAATGCTTGTCAAAATCATGAGTAACCCCAAAGCATATCTATTCTCAGAGTAAACAATCTATTTAAAAACTTAAAAATAATTTAAAAATAAGTTTTTAAAAATAAACCTTAGGGCTTCCCTGGTGGCGCAGTGGTTGAGAGTCCGCCTACTGATGCAGGGGACATGGGTTCGTGCCCCGGTCCGAGAAGATCCCACATGCCGCGGAGCGGCTGGGCCCGTGAGCCATGGCCGCTGAGCCTGCGCATCCGGAGCCTGTGCTCCGCAACGGGAGAGGCCACAACAGTGAGAGGTCCGTGTACCACAAAAATAAATAAATAAATAATATAGTAAATAAAAATAAACCTTAAAAAACATATTAAATAAGACAACGTATGTATTATATTGATTTTACGATCTAAAAAAACGCTATAACAATTCCCTTGATAAATGGATGAAACATACCCATTTCCTTGTATACATATTTTTTTTTTTTTTTGCTGTACGCGGGCCTCTCACTGTTGTGGCCTCTCCGTTGTGGAGCACAGGCTCCGGACGCACAGGCTCATCAGCCATGGCTCACGGGCCCAGCCGCTCCGCGGCACGTGGGATCCTCCCGGACCGGGGCACGAACCCGTGTCCCCTGCATCGGCAGGCGGACTCTCAACCACTGCGCCACCAGGGAAGCCCCCTTGTATACATATTTTTATTGCCCTGTAACTTTTTAACCTAAGGCAGCATCAGCTATATATATTAAATATAACCTTACCCAAAGACACCAACTTTTGTTTCCTCACAGACAAAAAACTAAAAGTCATGTAACCAAGAACTGTCTTTTTATTCTCTCCATGAGTATATATATCCTTTTCATAATGATTTAAGTGGCAAAAATAAACATGCATTTGTCATCATCCAAAGGCATTTATATATACTTTAACCTGTTTATTTGATGGTTATCCTGTAATTATAACAGACAAGGGTAAATTTAACATGGGGAACTATATTTAATATCCTGTGGTAAATGATAATGGAAAAGAATATATATATGTGTAACTGAGTCACTTTGCTATACAGCAGAAATTAACATAGCATTGTAAACAACTATACTTCAATAAAATTTTTTTAAAAGTATTGTGATCAGTGATTTGCATTTTTATCTTAATTAGAAATTAGGTTTTAAAGATTTTTCATTAATTCAGTTTTTTTGGGGGTTTTTTTTGCGATACGCGGGCCTCTCACTGTTGTGGCCTCTCCCATTGCGGAGCACAGGCTCCGGACGCGCAGGCTCAGCAGCCATGGCTCACGGGCCCAGCCGCTCCGCGGCATGCGGGATCTTCCCAGACCGGGGCATGAACCCGTGTCCCCTGCATCGGCAGGTGGACTCTCAACCACTGCGCCACCAGGGAAGACCCAGTTTTTTGTTTTTTCCCCCAGTTTTGTATTATTCTAAAATCTTAACTGAGTCTAGAAATTATAATGTAAGCTAATGTATTAAGCATTATAAGATTTATGGCATTATAAGAATTGATGCCTTTTAATAAAGATATTATCTATTATAAAATTTAATTGAACACGATTTTATATTTTGAAAATGAGTGATGTTAATGTATCCAACCAGTGAAACCAGTAGAGGAAATTTAAGAAATTTAAGTTAATTAGGCGTTTCCTGAGAGGATGAGTTCAAGTTTGCACAAACAATTATATCATACTGATATTATTTATTTATTTTATTTTATTTTTTTTGGCTGCATGAGGTCTTAGTTGCGGGACGTGGGATCTTTCATTGGGGTGCACGGGATCTTTCATTCTGGTGCATGGACTTCTCTCTAGTGGCATGGGCTCAGTAGTTGCCCTGTGGCATGTGGGATCTTAGTTTCCTGACCAGGGATCGAGCTGGCATCCCCTGCATTGCAAGACGGATTCTTAATCACTGGACCACCAGGGAAGCCCCCTAATATTATTTTTACATGGTGATAAAATCTGGGCAAAGACAAAAAGCTGTTTTCAAATGAGTCTGATTTGCCCAAAGAGCCATCTTAAATAGAATTTTTATGTGAATTTTTTCTATACAAGTATATGCAGTGTATTAAAACTTTTAAGATTAAGAACTTTTTTTTTCCTTGTTCTTTAACCTAGTAACCACGGTCATTAATTAAACCCACAGCTAGTCTGTGTTTTCCCTTGAATGTATAACTTTTGGCAAGACCATTTTTTTCCTTAAAGAACCAGTACATTTAAATCTTAAAAAATCTTAAATTCTCTTTTTGGGTTTTACTTAGTTTAATGTGATATAAGCACTTAACCTAATAATAATGATTTTTATAAGCCAATTGGAACAAGAGTTTGTTCCAGTTGATATTATCCTGATCGATTAATATTGTGTAGAGTGAAACGAGATATACCAATTTGCTCAAAAAATTTCATATTCATAAAATGGAAAATTTTTTTACTTTCTACGTAACTTAGAGGATCTAATTATGATAAATCAATAGAATTTAAGGTAGAAGCAGGTGCCAATCTATTAAGAATATTGAGCAGCTGAAGAAACAAAAATATAATCAGATTCAGTAGGTTCATCAAGGAAGCATCATTGTTGAGTGTGTTGGTTTTAAATATATTTCCACAAATACTTTGAAATTCTTCACCTGAAGAACTGGAGTCCAGTTCCCCTCTCCCTGAATGTGTCTGGACTAACTGACTCACTTCTAACAAATAAAGTCGAAATGGTGGTGTGTGACTTCATAAACTAGGTCATAAAAAGGCATTTTAGCTTCCATCTTGGGTGCTCTCTTTCTCTGATCACTTGCTCTGGAGGAACTCAGCTACTATGTTGTGAGCAGCCCTTTGGAGAGGCCCAGATGGCAAGGAACTGAGGCCTCCTACCAGTAGCCACCTGAATGAACTTCAGTGATCCTTCAGTCTCAGTCAGGCCTTCAGTTGACAGCAGCCTAGCCAACATCTTGATTGCAGCCTCAGAGATATCTAAACCATCCAGTTAATAAGTTGCTTCCAAATGTCTGATCCATAGAAAGAGAGACAATTATGTTTGTTGTTTTAAGCTACTGTATTTTGGGATAACTCATTACACAGCAATAGATAACTATTAGATTGAGAATTGTGGTTCCCAGGAATTTGGTGAGACTTTTTTTTTCCCCCAATGTCCATATCCTTTACAATAATGGCATTAAATTTTCTTAGTTTTTAAAAGGCTAAACTTGCTTAAGGTTTGGAAAACTATTAAATATTGTGCTGTTTGGCTTTTGGAAGCCACCATTTTCCTAAGTTTTTCTAATTTATAATTACGTTTCTTTACTGTCCTTTCTTTAGCTCTAGAATTCTAAAATAATGTTAACTTGCAGTTATTTATTTAGCAAAATCGAAGAAAGCTGACCATTGAATGTTAAGGATTTTGTTTTCTTTATTTTTGGTATAAGAATTTGATTTTTACAGATATTGTCAGGTATTGGGCCCATAATAAGTAAACATGAAGAAAACCTTAATTTTGGATGGAGGAAGAGGACTCTGGTTATTGGAGTACAGGAGCTCAAATCCATACATTTACAAAGCAAGCAAAAACAACATACCAATAAGGAAACGAGATTCCAGATTCCCTGTCAGCTGCCACCTGACAAGCAGACTGCTATCCAGCAGAAATCACCTGATAGACCATTAAATCAAAACCCATTTCCACCATTGATGCCATCTGTGTGGAAACTGTTGTCCATGTGCCCAGTCAAAATCAGAACCAGAAACAGACTTTATCAAGAATCAGATCCACTGCAAGAGCCCTATTGCTCAGTGAGTTACGTGAGGAAAGATTCACTGAGGACTCAACGGTCCAAGTCTCAGAAAAGGTACGCTTTGAGGCCATGTGTTTGATTCTCAAGTTAGGACCCAGAAGGGCAGTATATTACTGACACCTCCAGAAATAGACATCAAAGAGCAGTCAGAAGCATTTGGTTTGTTATTTTGCAATTTGTTTTCTTACATGAGAGAGAGTCAGCTAATAGGCTAAATCAAGGAAAAACCAGGAGTGAGAAAAGAGAAAAAAATTATTACAGACTAGACATAGTTAAGTCTTGTTTGCACATTTTATGGGTAAACTGGTTAGCTGATACCTACAAAGAGTTCAGTCTGGGTATTCTTTTCTTATGTAGGAAGACTAAGGATTTCAAAGAAACCATTTTAGTTGTTTTTAAAAAATACTTACTATGCAACAATCTTTCTAAGGTCTGCTAGTCTCCTTCCATCAGCACTGGTACCGTATGCTAGGTATGTACCATTTCCCTCATTGAAATTCCTTATCAATATACAAAAAAAATTTGGAAGCAACCCAAATGTTCAATAATAGGAGAATGGCATATCTAGTCAATGGAATATTATGCAGCCTTTAAGCATAGCTTATGTCCTTAGACCTAGCAATTCCATTTTTAGTATTTCTGTAGAACTATATATTTCTCTTTATAAATATTATATTTCTGTAGAGCATATAATGCACAAGGATATGTGCATAATCATGTTCACTACAAGATTGTAATAGTAAAAAGTTGTGACAAGGAAAATGTCCATCAGTTGGGAACTATGAGTCCAACCATAATGTGGAATACTGGGCAACAGTTAAAAAGAGTAAGAAGATTTGTACGGATTAACATGGAAGGATGTCTACAATATGCTGAGTAATAACTATGTGCCAGAGTAGTATATGATCTACTTTTGTTTCTTTTTAAAATTGCTTGTTGAAAAATGTACATATATTGAGAAAGAACTGTTAACAGAGTTTATCCACATGATTCTAGTGAAAAGGGTGCCAAAGAAGAATTTGACTTTTTATCTTTTTTTTTTTTTACTATAAGTAGTTACTACTTTTTGTAATGAAAGTTTGTAGCACTTATGAGAGGTTTTAATAACATGGGAAATATAATGTTTATAATAATATTTCATTATAATGTTAAGTGCAAAACTGGGGTATAAAACTTGTTATATATGGTATCACAACTCTGTTTTCTTAAAGGTTGCATAGAAAATGATTTGAAAAAACACACAAAGATGTTTCAGAAGGTGACTTTGGAGGTAATTGGAAGGTAATTGGAATAAACTTTTTTAATGGCCACCATTAAGGGACAAGGTTGGAGTCCAGGGAAAACCAGAAAGAACTGGTAGAATATGAATAGGTCCAAACCTGGAGGCCGGAGGTTAGGATAAATTTAGTACAAGCTCAATAAAGGCAGGAGTGTAGGTGGTTTCTGAGAGAACTAGCTATTAAAAAGTCTTTTCCTGATAATTTGCTACTAACTATACCAAAGTGGAATTAAAACTATTTTTGTAATGGAACTTCCCTGGCAGTCTAGTGGTTAAGACTCTGTGTTCCCAATGCAGGGGGCATGGGTTCTTTCCCTGGTCAGGGAACTAAAAGCCCACATACAGCCAAAAAAGAAAGAAAAAAACAACAACTATCTTTGTGATGTCCTTAACATACCTTGCCAAAAGCTGAACTAAGATGTGTTAGGTCAAATAAATGTTTTTATGAAAAATATATAAGCAATCAAGTGTAAAGGTTAAGAGATAATAAACAGCAAGATTAAAATAGTAGATAAGACTGTGAATTTCAAATCATTGTTAATATTAAATGTGAAACTTGCCTTTTATAACAGTTTCATTTACTGTAAGGAATTAAGTGAATTAAATTTTAAGATATTAACTTCAAAGACTTAAAACTCAGTTCCATTTTCCTGAGTCATAAAGTGCTCTAAACAAACTGCTTCGTATTTTGTAAATTTAGCTCACAACATTTTCAAAATATGTGTACTTTTTTATGCTAACTCATTTCCCTTTCCCTTTATTTTTTTGTTTAGTCCCATCAAAGCTTATCCTGATGAAAATCATTTGACTGCTTTTAAGAGAGACCAAAAGAGACCTCTCATGTTAATAATAATTGGTGTGTCTACAGTCTGCTTTCAAATATTTGCAGATTTTTCTACAGCAAAATGTAATTCCTGACTTCTAGATTCTTGAAAATGCCAGATTCACAGACACATTCTCCACTGCTACCACTGCCCCCATTATCTCCACCCCACCACCACTACCACTAGCTGTTGTATTCACTGTCATACATATTCATGTTCTATTCTCTAAGCAGAAATTAATTATGGAGTAATTCTAATGTAAGTGTATTCCATACTGGAGAATTATTTCTGGATTACTCATGATTTTAACTGGGTTAGTATACCTTCTTTTAATGTATCTAATCAAAAGTTGACTGTAATTGGTTTCATTTTTATTCCATTGTGTCCTTTTCATACTGCCTTCTATATAATCAGTCACAGAAATTATAACATTGGATTTTGAGAAAGTAAAGTCAGGCCTTTTTCAGCTGAGGCATTCATTATTTCTCACTGGTGTTTTGGGATTAATTTTTGAAGGAGTTAACAGGTTTTTCACAAAATTTGATGAGGAATAAGAAGTTACTTGAGGTATATTTAGTAGTTTATAGTCTTAATCTTGTAATGGTCAAGTGGCTAAGAGATTTTCAAATAGATGTATCTTTAATTTTATTGTATTTCATTGCCATTTGACACTTGACAAAGTTTGTAGAGGATACCTGAGAAGACTTATAGTTCACTGCCTGTGTAGATTTGATTGTGTCTGTAAGCGCCAAATAAATATATGGACAGTAAGTATAATTTCTTGTGTGTTCACTCAATTTTTAAAATGTTCTATAGCTATGGTCAATGTGAAATGATCCAGAGCAATTGAGGCTGTCGTTGGTGAAGAATTCTGAACACTTGAATCATGCTTTCACTTAGTTCTTTAACTATGATTAGGTAGAAATTCAAAATTCTATCCTGGCACTTTTGTAGCCTAAGGATCAAAGTGGGTATGTGGAAAAGGAATTGGGAACTATACAGTACTAGACGTATATAAAGTATTATGTACTTGGTTTTGACTGAAAGACCTATCATACAGAAATCTCCTAAGGGAACCGTGACATAGGTTACATTTACATTTGGGCTGCTAATTATGGATAGTAAATTTGTCTCACTAAGAATAGTAAAATGGGATGCTTACAGGTTCAGTGATCTTCAATTAGCATTTATTGTCCAATGCTCAAAGATGGCATAGTGTGACTGGCCATGCTGCTGAATCAGAAATGTCCTTTTCTCTATTCAAGTTGTCATTTCACTGTTTTTGTCATTTGCTTTCTTTCCTTCCTAGCTGCCATGTGTGTACTCTAGGAAGGTAAGGTACAGAAAAGGTTTGGGGTGAGGTATAAGAAAGAGGAAAAAAATTAGCATTTCTATCATGGCATGAAAAAATACTGCTAGTGTACCATACTGTATATGGACATTTATTTGTATCATTGTATATTTGATAAATTTAATTTTTTTCTTTTAATCTGAATTTCATAATTAGGTCTAAATTGTGTCATATTTATTGCCAAGTAGACTTAACCCACATTTGCTAATTTATTATTCTGTTCTTATAGTTTTCAGCCAATGATTTCATTCCATCTCCAAAATTAAAGCCCTCTCAAGGAATGCCAGTCAATGATGGTTTATGTTTTAGCAGAAAAAGAGTGTCAAGAAACTTATTTCAGAAGAGTTGGGAATTTAACTCAGATTCTCTTCCTACATGTGCTACTGGTAAGTGAAAGTTGCAGGTAATGGAAATTTTGAACCAAGTTAAAGATTCCTCTAAACTTCATGGTTCTTTTAAGAGCTCATAGAACTTATAATCTAGTAGACAGTTCAGATTCAATAAATATTTGTTAAAGATCTGATAAGAATGGACAGTTTGACATAATTGTCTCATAAGACCCTGGGAGTGTTTCTCACTGAAATCCTTTAAGTAGTAATGTAAGGCAATATTTGCTTAATCAACAACCCGTATTTACTGAGTATATCCTATGTGCAGGTACTTTTGTTTTTTTTCCCTGTATGCGAGCCTTTCACTGTTGTGGCCTCTCCCGTTGCGGAGCACAGGCTCCAGATGCGCAGGCTCAGCGGCCATGGCTCATGGGCCCAGCCGCTCCGCGGCATGTGGGATCTTCCCAGACTGGGGCACGAACCCATATCCGCTGCATCGGCAGGCGGACTCTCAACCACTGCGCCACCAGGGAAGCCCATATGTGCAGGTACTTTTCTAGGTAATAGGGATATAGCAGTCAACAAAAGAGGGAAAATTTTCTGCCTAATGGGTCTTTCATTCTAGTTGGGACAAAGCAAACATTAAATAAATGCAAAACAGAGTAGGTTAGATGGTGATAAATGCTATGGAAAAAAAAATGCTTTCAAAAAGAGGAATATAGAGGAGGGGCTACTTTAAATAAAGTGATGAAAGAAGGCCATATTCAGGAGGGAATATTTGAAGCAACCACATAGATATCAAGAGAGAACAGCAAATAATTCCTGGAAGAGGGAACAGTGCAGAGTATGGGACACTTTTGAAAAAGATCAAAGAAGCTAGTAAGTCTGGAATGAAAAGCGTTAAGGGGAAGAGAAGTAGAAAATTAACTTGAAGAGATAATAGGGGTTCTTATTTTAAGGCCTAATGGGCTTTCGAATGAACTTTGGCTTTTACTCTGAGTGAGGAATATTTTTGATGAAAGAAGTAACATCAGTTGCCTTGTTTTCCAGGCTTGTTTTGGATGTTACATTTGAAATAGATTAAAGGAGGCAAGGGAGAAAACAGGGAGTCTGTTGTAATCCAGGCTAGAGTTGATGGAGATTTCGACCAGTGTAGCAGTAAATGTAGTGAAAAGTGATTGGATCCTGAATATATGTCAAGGGTACAGTTGATAATGATTTGCTGATGGGGTGTGTAGGAGTGTGAGAGGGAAGTCAAGAGTGCTCTAAGGTTTTTTGGCCAGAGCAACTGGAAAGGTGTTTAATTGCCTAAGTAAGTGTTACAGAAAGTAAATATTATGTAGTTCAGAGAACATGGTCACTATCATGGGCCTTATCAGATAGAAAAGGCATTAAAGAGGAGATAGTACTTGAACTGCATCTTTTTGGGATATATATGATTTAAGATGTTAGAGGGGAGGTATGAAGAGAGCAAAGGCTCACATTAGGAATGGGCTTGAGATGTTCTGGCAACTGTGTAAAGGCAAGATTCATTTTAGATGGTGAAAGATAAATTGGGATGTGGGGAACCCTTGTGTGCTAGATTCAAAAATTTGAGCTTGTGCTTATAAGCTATAGGGAGCTAATAGAGATTTTTTCTGTTAAGGAAAATAGAAGCTAGGGTTACAAGGTTGTTTACAAATTGAATAGAAATGAATAGTCAGGAAAATATGACAGGATATAAAAAATAAAGAAGGGCCGGGGCTTCCCTGGTGGCGCAGTGGTTGAGAGTCCACCTGCCGATGCAGGGGACACGGGTTCGTGCCCTGGTCCCACATGCTGCGGAGCGGCTGGGCCCGTGAGCCATGGCTGCTGAGCCTGCGCGTCCGGAGCCTGTGCTCCGCAACGGGAAAGGCCACAACGGTGAGAGGCCCGCGTACCGCAAAAAAAATAAAAAAATAAAATAAATAAGGGAAGGGCTTCCCTGGTGGCGCAGTGGTTGAGAGTCTGCCTGCCGATGCAGCGGACACGGGTTCGTGCCCCGATCCGGGAAGATCCCACATGCCGCGGAGTGGCTGGGCCCGTGAGCCATGGCCGCTGAGCCTGCGCGTCCGGAGCCTGTGCTCCGCAAAGAGAGGGGCCACAGCAGTGAGAGGCCCGCGTACCGCAAAAAAAATAAAATAAAAAAGAAGAGGAATAAAAATTTCAAGACTTAGTACCCAGGTAATTAGAAAAATGGTAATGTGTTGACAGAACGAAACCAGTTAGGAAAGGGAAAATGGAGTATAAGATAAAGATTGACTTTGTTTTTTATTTAAGATCCAAATGGTATCCATTATTGAAATTTGTTTGCTATGAGTTCAGACACAATATTTAGAAAACATTGTTACCCTAGGAGAATTTATAGACCTTTATGCAGTAAAATTCCATAATATTTTCATACAAGAATGAAGTGTTATAATGATTGTATAGTTGAATGTTTATTTAATAGACAAAAAAATGCAAGAATATATCGTTATGCTTGTACCATTACTTGGGATTTTTATAAGGCTCATGTTTTTTTGTACCATCTGGAAGTTCTTACATAATTTTACAGATTTTAAATAACTGAGACAACATGTAATTTAATGATAGATTGAATGATATGAATTATAAGTACTATAGGGATTCAAGAAAGGAAAAGATCATAGGTATGGAAGTGGTTTACAACAACTCCAGGAAAGAGGTTGGACTTGAGCTGAATTTTAAAGAAGGGAAGTGTTTGTGATTGGCAGTGAGGCAAGATTTCAGGAGAAAGTATAACCGAAGCGTGGAGGTAAGAATTAACTTAGAAGATGTCCAGTACATGAAGGGTAAAGGGGCTTGAAATTGTAGAGGAAGAGTTATAAAAATCAGAATTTTAGAAATACATACAAAGGATTTTATAGATGAATAAACTAAATACCAAAGAGGTCAATATCACCTTCTTTTCTTCAGACTTATTCCCCTGCCCAAGAATAACCTTAACCAGCCACAGGAAGGGGAAAGGGATCTGGGAAATATGCCTGGATAAGCTTCGAAGCTGTGCAAATGCTGTGTTACATGTTAGGAAAGAAAGAAGAGTCCTGCAGTAGACCTTTTTGGGTAGAGTGTAAATGTACTTACAAATACTGGGAAGAAGGAAAGCCAGGTCTGGAGAAACCTTCCATGGTGAGAGAAGGGAGCATGTAGGAAGAAACTGCCTTTGTACATATTTTTCAATATATTTTTCTTTTCTCTGTACTTTACCAGTCTGTCTTCTGTCATTTAACCCCTGTCACTAATCAGATCTGCCAATAGCAAAAGCTTTATCCCTTTCTTGCCTGCCTGGCTCAGTGTATATATACTCCTGTATTTATTCCCACACAAATGATACCAACATTTGTGAAATTAGATGTGTTCATGAAATAAAGTTAACTTTTGATTTTATGTTTTTCTCTTCCTTCCTTCCAAAGGCACCACTGGAACTCATCAGACAAATCTTTCTGGGAAACGTGGACAACTTGGATTTTCACAGATATGTGGTAAAACTGGCAGTGTGGATTCTGACTTACAGTACCTGGGGACAACTAACAGTCATCAAGATAAAGGTTTAAATTCCAACTTTATTTGGATACAGATGATTTATAATTATTATGTGGGGTTTCCAAATCTACCTTATGTGTTATTTTGGGTAATTATACTCATTACAGAAAAGAAAAGGATGTTGTATTTTTTTAAAAATTTTTAATCAAATTTTTTATAACTGTTATCTTAAGATGTTAGATTTAGTAATCTTGATATATATATATTTATATATGACTAATTAAAATTTGAGAGCTTAGAAACTCATGGTAGAGATGAGTATTTTAATACCAAGTAATTGAAAATAAAATTATCCATTTAGGATAATATCCTAAATATCCATTAAGGATTACTGTGTTAGCAGAAGACAGTTATTTTCCATAACAGTTTTAAATAATCTATTATATCTCCTGTTAGGAACCATAACTTCCTGACTAGCTATCATTTCAGGTATCTTACATATTTATAAGATATAGAACAAAAGGGAGGGTTTGAGGCTGGCTGTCAGTCATATGAATTTTGGTTATGAAGATGTTTCTTCAATTTATATGCTAATTAATAGCTGTATCAATTATTATTTAGTAGTAGAATCAAATCAAATATTTCTAGAGATATTTTGATTTTGTTGTATATTCTTTACTAAAATTTTTTGAGTGATAGGGTTGTACTTCTGTCTTTATTTGTTGATGAAAAAATAATGCTCATTAGAAATTAGTGAAGGTTTAGTTAATAGTATAGCACTTACGCTTTAGCCATCCTTTCCTCCACCCACTCCAAAGGGCCACATGACTCCATAAAGTTTTTCTTTATGGTGTTATTCCCAATAAAATAGTTTATCTTTCTTAATGATATAGGTTTTTTTCCCAAATCTTGATGAGATACCTTTGTGACTGGTGATTAGTAGAAACAGAGAGGCTTCTCTGTGTTGCTTAGCCTCTTCCTGTTTTGGATATCCCTGAATGATTACATTACTTTTGTAGACTACCTCCACTCTCAGTGTTTAATCAGATCTTCATAGTAGCTCTGGTTTTTATAACCTCTCAGAATACCTGTTAAAGCAGCTACTAAAGGAATATCATGTTTTTCTAAGGTCAAGGTTTAACTTACTAGTAGGTTGTGTATGTCAATTTGTGACCACTTAAGTCTCCAATAAGATTTAGGTAGAAGTAGAGGTCCTAAGCATGTCAGATATGAATTAAAAGTAAATGATACATGATATACATAGTCATTTAAGTCTTCAGAAAAATGTTTTATTTCTTATATACATAAGCTAGGTCTGTTGTCTTAGAAAGTCTTCAAAAAAATTTAAGGAAAATTTGAGGGAACCCCTAAAAGATTACAAATAGACTTTTTAAATTGAAGTATAGTTGATTTATTAGGTTGGCCAAAAAAGTTCATTCGGTTTTAAGTAAAAATAAAAGACACATTTTTCGTTTTCACCAAGAACTTTATTGAACAGCATGTTCATTAACCAAACAAACTTTTTGGCCAACCCAATACAATATTAAGTAAGAAACAGGTGTACAATATACTGGTTCACAATTTTTAAAGGTTATATTCCATTTATAGCTATAAAATATTAGCTATATTCCTTGCATTGTACAATATATCCTTGTAGCTTATTTTATACATAATAGTTTGTATCTCTTAACCCCCTATGCTTATATTGCCCCTCCTCTCCCGTCCCTCTCCCCACTGGTGACCATTAGTTTATTCTCTATATCTGTGAGTCTGCTTCTTTATTGTTACCTTCATTAGTTTGTTGTATTTTTTAGATTCAAATGTAAGTGATATCACACAGTATTTATCTTTCTCTGTCTGACTTATTTCACTTAGCATAATAGCCTCCAAGTCCATCCATGTTGCTACAAATGGCAGAATTTTATTCTGTTTTGTGGTTGAGTAGTATTCCATTGTAGATATATACCACATCTTTATCCATTCATCTGTTGATGGACACTTCAGTTGCTTCCATATCTCGGCTATTGTAAATAATGTTGTTGTGAACATTGGGGTGCATGTTTCTTTTCAAATTAGAGTTTTTGGGTTTTTTTCGGATATATACCCAGGAGTGGAATTGTTGGGTCATATTGTAGTTCTATTTGTAATTTTTTGAGAAACCTCTCTACTGTTTTCCACGGTGGCTGCACCAATTTACATTCCTACCAACACTGTCTGAGGGTTCCCCTGTCTCCACATCCTTGCCAACATTTGTTATTTGTGTTCTTTTCGATGATAGCCATTCTGACAGGTGTGAGGTGATATCTATTGTCTTGTGGTTTTGATTTGCATTTCCTTTCCCTGATGATTAGCAATGTTGAACATCTTTTCATGTGCCTGTTGGCCATCTGCATTTCCCTTTTGGAAGAATGTCTATTCAGGTTTTCTGCCTATTTTTTAATTGGATTGTTTGTTTTTTTGGTGTTGAGTTGTATGAGCTGTTTATATGCTTGGATATTAATCCTTTATCAGTCATATCATTTGCAAATATTTGTTCCCATTTAGTAGGTTGTCTTTTCGTTTTGTTGATGGTTTCCTTTGCTGTATAAAAGCTTTTAAGTTTAATTGGGTCTCATTTGTTTATTTTTGCTTTTATTTCCTTTACTTTAGGAGTTGGATCCAAAAAATGCTACTGCGATTTGTGTCAAAGAGTGTTCTGCCTATATTTTCCTCTAGGAGTTTTATAGTATCCAGTCTTACATTTAGGTCTTTCATCCATTTTGAGTCTGTTTTGTATATGATGTTAGAGAAATGTTCTAATTTCATTCTTTTGCATGTAACTGTCCAGTTTTCCTAGTACTGCTTATTTGAAGAGATTGTCTTTTCTCCATTGTTTATTCTTGCCTCCTTTATCATGGATTAATTGACCATAAATGCATGAATTTATTTCTGGGCTCTTTATCTTGTTCCATTGATCTGTGTGTCTGTTTTTGTGCCAGTACCATACTGTTTTGATGACTATAGCTTTGTAATATAGTCTGAAATCAGGGAGTATGATTCCTCCAGCTCTGTTCTCTCTCAAAATTGTTTTGGCTATTCGGGATCTTTTGTGCTTCCATACAAATTAAAAAAATTTTTTGTTCTAGTTCTATGAAAAATACCATTGATATGTTGATAGGCATTGCCCTGAATCTGTAGATTGCCTTGGGTAGTATGGTCATTTGAACAATGTTGATTCTTTCAATCCAAGAACACAGTATATCTTTCCATCTGTTTGTGCCATCTTCAGTTTCTTTCATCAGTGTCTTATCGTTTTCCAAGTATCGGTCTTTTACCTCCTTAGGTAGGTTTATTCCTAGGTATTTTATTATTTTTGATGCAATGGTAAATGGGATTGTTAATTTCTCTTTCTTTTTTTTTAAAATTTATTTATTCATTTATTTATTTTTGGCTGCATTGGGTCTCCATTGCTGCATGTGGGCCTTTTCTAGTTACGGCTAGTGGGGGCTACTCTTCATTGCAGTGTGTGGGCTTCTCGTTGTGGTGGCCTCTCTTGTTGTGGAGCATGGGCCCCAGGCACGTGGGCTTCAGTAGTTGTGGCACGCGGGCTCAGTAGTTGTGGCTCGCGGGCTCTAGAGCACAGGCTCAGTAGTTGTGGCACACGGGCTTAGCTGCTCCGCGGCATGTGGGATCTTCCCGGACCAGGGCTCGAACCTGTGTCCCCTGCATTGCTAGGCGGACTCCTACCCACTGCACCTTGCTAGGCGGACTCCTACCCACTGCACCACCAGGGAAGCCCCTTAATTTCTCTTTCTGATAGTTTTTTCATGTTTGTTTTTTGGCTGTGCCACACGGCTCCTGGGATCTTACTTCCCCGACCAGGGATTGAACCTAGGCCCTTGGCGGTGAAAGCGTAGAGTCCTAACCACTGGAGCACCAGGGAATTCCCTGATAGTTTGTTGTTATTGTATAGAAATGTAACAGATTTCTGTTTATTTTGTATTTTGCAACTTTACTGAATTCATTGATGAGCACTAGTAGTTTTCTGGTAGTGTCTCTAGGATTTTCTGTGTATAGTATCATGTCATGTGCAAACAGTGACAGTTTTACTTCTTCCTTTCCAATTTGGATTCTTTTTATTTCTTTTTATTCTCTGACTTCTGTGGCTAGGACTTTGAAAACTATGTTGAATAAACGTGGCAAGAGTGGGCATCCATGTCTTGTTCCTGATCTTAGGAAATGCTTTCAGCTTTTCACCACTGAGTATGTTAGCTGTGGGTTTGTCATATGTGGCCTTCATTAGGTTGAGGTATGTTTCCTCTATGCCCACTTTCTGGAGAGGTTTTTATCATAAGTGGATGTTGAATTTTATCAAGAGCTGTTTCTGCATCTATTGCTATGATCATAAGGTTTTTATTCTTCAATTTGTTAATGTGGCATATCACATTGATTGATTTGCAGATATTGAAAAATCCTTGCATCCCTGGCATAAATCCCACTTGATCATGATGTAGGATCCTTTTAATGTATTGCTGGACTTCGTTTGCTAGTGTTTTGTTGAGGATTTTTATATCTATGTTCATCAGTGATATTGGCCTGCAATTTTCTTGTTTTGTGGCATCTTTGTCTGGTTTTGGTATCAGTGTGATGCTGCCCTCATAGAATGAGTTTGGCAGTGTTCCTTCCTCTGTAATTTTGTGGAATAGTTCGAGGATAGGTGAATTGATAGAACTCACTTGTGAAGCTATCTGGTACCAGAGTTTTGTTTGTCGGGAGTTTTAAAATTACTGATTCAATTTCAGTACTGGTAATTGGTCTGTTCATATTTTCTATTTCTTCCTGGTTCAGTCTTGGGAGATTATACCTTTCTAAGCAGATAAAACATGATACAATGTAGTGGTTAAAAGCACAGGCTTGGGAGCCAGAGTGCCTGAGTTCATATCCCAGCTTTATAATTTCCTAGTGTGCGATTTTTAGCAATTTACTGTGTCATTTTTTTATCTATAAAATAAGTATAGTACCAACCCCACAAAATTGTTGTGAGGATTAAATTAGTTAATACATATAAAGTACTTGGAACACCATCTGGCACATAAACATTAGCTCAATAAATATTAGCTCTCATTATTGTCATCATAGTCTTCATCATTATCATTATTACCATTATTGGATTAATTATCTATGTAGAAAATCCAAAAGGATATACAGAAAACTATTAAAATAATAAATAATTTAGCAAGGTTGCCAAATATAAAACCTGAAAGGAAAGGTCAATAAAGCTCCCAGACACCAGCAACATTAAGAAAATGTAGTTTTTAAGAAAAATTATAGTATCAACAAAATGTGTAAGTATCTGGAAATCTAACAGAAGATTTGCATACCATTTATTATGAAAACTAAGTTACTTTTTTGAGAGACGTGAAAGAAGGCCTGAATAAATTAAAAGAGATCCTATATTTTTAAACAAGGAGATTCAGTGTCATTTCTGTCAAAATCTCAACAGGATCTTTTATGGAACCTGACAGGCTAATCCTGAAATTCATATGAAAGAATGGAGGACCAAGAATGGCCTAGATAATTCTAAAGAAGATCAAAATGGAAGGAGACAACATGATTACTATAGTTAACACTGCTGTGTGGCATACAGAAAAGTTGTTACGAGAATAAATCCTAAGTGTTCTCATCATAAAGAGAAAAATTTTTTTTCCTTTTTTCTTTTCTTTTTATTGTATCCATGTCAGAAGGTAGATGTTCGCTGAACCTATTTTGATAATCATTTTACAATGTGTGTATATATATATATATATATATATATATATATATCAAACCATCATGGTGTGTGCCTGAAAGTTACACAGTAATGTATGTCAACCATCTCTCAATAAAACTGGGAAAAAAATGGAAGGAGACTCATCCTATTAGTGTGATGATAAATAAAACATTGTGGTGCTAGTGCAAGAACAGACAAAAAGACTAAGGCAACCAATAAGAAGCACCTAAGAATAGACCTAAATATACATATGGGAGATTTATAGATGAAAGAGAATGTGTGGCTCAAAAAGTGGCACTGGGGAAACTGGACTATCTCTATAGCAGAAAGTTAAATTAGGTCTTTACCTCACATCATACAAAAATATAAATGCCAGATGGGATTAAAAACCTGAATGTGAAAAGCAAAAAAACTTAAAACTCTTAGAAGATGTGTATAAATAAATTACATTCTCTTTTGTTTTATTACAGTTTATGCTAGCCTAAATTTTGGCAGTAAGACACAGCAAACATTTGGTAGTCAGACAGAACGGACTTCATCATACTCTGGTCCAAATCCAAGTTCAGGAGGCTTCATTCTTCCATCCTATCCTCTCTCATCACCTCGAACTAGTCCAAAGCACACATCTCTTACTGTATCTCCAAAGAAGTCCCAAGATAATTCTGTTAATTTCTCAAATTCCTGGCCTCTTAAAAGCTTTGAAGGAGTTTCAAAGCCAAGTCCACAGAAAAAGCTTGTCAGCCAAAAGTCATCTGATCCTACAGGTATACATGATGGTAAAAATTAATACTTTGTTCAAATTTATTTGTATGTTCGAATAATTACTTTGAAGTTCGGGTTGTTAGATCTTTAAAAGCTGGTAAATTGTGTTTTATTTCTCTGAATTAGTAAATATTTAAGAAAATATTTAACAAAGTTAAATAGATCAAATGTGTAATATAAAATTCAATTGAAATTCTCATTTCTTTTTTTTTCTTATATTGGCACTTCAGAATCCTTTTTCGGAACTAAACAAATAATAATGCTTTATAAGGTATATGAACATGAACAGCCTGAGATCCTACTAACAAGTTTTAGCTTTACAAATATAAAATATAATTCATATATTTACTATAATGTCTAGTATTTATTTGACATTTCTTGACTATTTACTCTCTGTTAAAATTATTTTGATGGTTTTTCTACTACTTGTTATTAACTAAAATATTCTTTTCTTAACAATAGCCCAGTCCAAAATTATAAAATTAGCATGTTAGCTTACTTAAGACAGATTCAGTCTCAAAATAAGAAGTCTTTTAAAGGCAAGCCCCATGTCCCAAATGCTTTCCTATCCCTAGCCCCTGAGATCAGATATTTCACCTTTAAACTACCCTACAACACAGATGTTCCAGTTTATAACCATAAGGTCAATTTATTGCATAGTCAGCTGATTTTATTACTTTCTCTTAGCACTGAGTGTTCATTCTCTTCTTTAATTTATTTCTGTATTTGTCTTTCCTCCAAAATCAGATATTGTATTGAAAGCTGAGACATTATTCAACTTGTTCTCCCTAGTGCCCAGTATTACTGCTTTGCACATAGTAGTCATTCAAGTGTTGCTTACATAGTTATATCAAGCCAGATAATTAACCCTTCTAGCTTATTACGGACTTTACAAGTATTAATCATGATGATGTGTATGAAGAAATTTCACGGAATTCCGTGGTGGTCCAGTGGTTAGGACTCCATGCTTTCACTGCCAAGGGCGCGGGTGCAATCCTTGGTCAGGGAATTAAGATGTCACAAGCCATGCGGCACAGCCGAAAAAAAAAAAAAGATTCACTTGGTATATAATATTTTTATTTGATATGAAAGGATTTTGGGTGGTCCATTTTTGTTATACTTTTTAGGGGACACTGATATTTTTATCTCAAGTAGCAATCTTTATTTCTAGTAAAATATAATGTGCTTTTTAATTTAAAAACACCTAATTCTAAACACTTGTGATTTTAACGCTATCGATAACTGTTTTTCAACTTGAAGTTGAAAAAAAAAAAGAATAAAATATGTCTTTTTCATGCAGGAGAAAATTCTCAAGAGAAACCTTCTCCAGTTCAACTTACACCTGCTTTGGTGAGATCACCATCTTCCCGACGAGGCTTAAATGGGACCAAGCCTGTACCTCCCATACCACGGGGCATCAGCCTTTTGCCTGATAAAGCTGATTTAAGTACAGTGGGACCCAAAAAGAAAGAGCCAGATGACATTTGGAAGAGTGAAAAAGATAGTCTTACAATTGATCTTTCAGAATTAAATATCAGGGATAAAGATTTGGATCAAGAAGAGGTTAGAACCAAATATTTTCAGTAATTTTTAAATGCTTGTAATTGTCTATAAATAATAGTTGTTATTTAAGGAAAAATCAAGTACTTTTTATCCCATAACATGGTGTCTTATTTGTAAAAATATTTTATGTTCACAATAGAAGACATGGAAACTATAGTGAAGTATTAAGAAGAAAATTCATCACACCAAATTCCACTACCCAGAATAATTTATCAGTCACTCTAATGTCTTTCCTTCCAGTAATCTGTGCATATATTATTCCTTTTCAAATTAAAAGTACAGATAATATAGCAATATACCCATGCACTAACCCCTACCAAATGAACAATTTGTCGTTTTTGTTTCCTACTTTTTAAATAAATGAAACATAACATAGTTCCCTCCCCAATCCAGTTTCTCTTTCCTCTTCACTGAGGCACCACTGTTACCATTAGTTTGTGTTTTATGTACTTTTTATATTGCTATAGTAGTATTTTGATATATTTATAATGTACTCATATAATTGATTTTGGCTTATTTCTAGTCTTTTGCTATTGCAAACTATGCTGCAGTAAACATTCTTGAGCATGTCCCTTGTGCATATGTGCAAGTTTATGAAATTGACATTATATTGTATTTTTATCTTTGAATCCTAGATCACTCCATTTATACTATAAAAATGTATTGCCAATATGATAACTCTACATATTAATTATGCCAGAGAAGGGATGTGGCTGCTATGTTACTTTGGATTCAGAGCAGTATTTCCACAGATGCTTCCTTTTTATCATTTCAGTTTGCCTGATGTCAGGTTGAAAAGTGTTTTACATTAAATATGTAAACTGAAACACCCAGTGATGATATTTTGTGGTCTTATTTTAGCCTGTTTTTAAGACGTAAGGCATCATGTACTGATAGTTTGTTCAAAAAAAATTAATGCATATTCATTTAAAAAGCATTTCTTTAACATTAAGCATGTGTAAAACTAACTTATAAAGAATCAAAATTGGTTCTTAATGAAATAATTAGTCATTCCAACTTCTAATTGCTTGTAAAATCTTTTCTTGTTTTTTTCTTTTTGCTTTTGTTTTTCCAGTTATAGTCCAGTGGTACTATGAAGGGAATTTATTTACAGGAAACAAACTTACAGAAGAGGCATTTTCCTGTGTAACTCATAAATTTCATCTGATCCTACATATTGTCTTTTATGATAACTTAAAAATAGTCCTTTTAGTGGGTAATTGAAAGGGTAATTTCTTTTTTTATAATTATTAGTAAATATAGGTGGATACTAATGTTTTTAGATATTCAACCTTCCAAGGATTTACTAGGGAAGTGGCTGTACTATCAAATCAACTATTAATTGTTATAATCAAAATATAAGCAAAACACAGCTTATGTATATTTCTGAGTTCCTTAATTTGTTCAAGGCTCTATTCCCAAACTTAATATATATGTGATAAAGATTTCTCCTCTGCATTTTTATAGATACTTGTCTTCAGAAGTTACATACAATGATCTGTTATTCTCTGAACTCTAACACTGGCAAGCTTGATGTAAACTTCAAATTTAGAAAGCTGATTACTTTTTGCTGACCTTCTCATAGAACTTCTAAATAGCCACATCAGCACACTATTGACCTAAGGTTAAATGGACCTCTGTGACTTTAACTGTGCTACTATCTGATTCAATGATTCACCTATGAATGAATTTTTACAATATATTAGTCGTTGTACCCAGTGCTGGAAGTACCATGGTGAATAATATCTTGAGATCCTTCCTCTTAAGGAACTTATAATCTAGGAAGTTGTTTATAAATAAATACCTGAGTGATGAAATCTGTATTTATACTATGTACAGATATGTTAACATCCATCTTGTTAGTATTGGATTGAAGAGTGGCTAGCTAGGTATAGTTATTGGAGTTTGAAATTTAAGGATAACTTTTACTTATATAATTATTTTGTAAAGTTAATTGTTTTAATTTTTTTTAGATGCAGAGCTCTCTTAGGTCCCTTCGTAATAGTGCAGCTAAGAAAAGAGCAAAACTGAGTGGCAGTACTTCTGATCTTGAAAGCCCTGATTCTGCAATTAAGCTCGACTTGACTGTGGACTCTGCATCTCGATCTTCCTCTCCAAACATCAGCTCTTACAGTGAAAGTGGAGTTTACAGCCAAGAATCTTTGACTTCTTCTCTGTCGACAACTCCCCAGGGGAAGAGAATAATGTACTTTATTTTTTGATATGTTAGATGAATTCTGATCTGTAATTTGTAGTCTGAAGCTCTAATATCATATTTAAAAAAAAAACTTTAAGACCATTTTCTAGTTTTTGAAACGTTGAAATACATTTAAAAGACAACAGAAAATTTACAGATATTACCTTGGTTGGCTTTGGTTTGGGGTGGTTGTGGAGAGACAGAGCACAACCCCAACTAAATTAATATAAATCCTAGTCCCAAAGCCCCACTTATTCTTATGCCTAAGATTTATTCTAATATTCCTTGTCCTTTAGCTCTTTTCTGTATCATTGACTCTGACGATTGACCAATAGCTGATATACTGTTTTCGTTTAATGATTTTCGTTTAAAACTCAGCACCAGTTTCCTCTAATCGATGGATAAATTCCACCCAGCCATTACCCAACTATTTCTTATATTTTGTTATTCCATTATCTTGTGCGAGTTTAGGACTCCATGCAGTAGCTTTTGCAGCCCTCTCAGGAGTTTCCTTACCGCAGCAGTGCTAGAATTAGAGTCCTGGTCACCCCATACTGACAGCATAGCAATTGGACGAACTTTTCCATATTACCTCAATAACCCTTTTTTTTTGCGGTACGCGGGCCTCTCACTGTTGTGGCCTCTCCCGCTGCGGAGCACAGCTCCGGACGCGCAGGCTCAGCGGCCATGGCTCACGGGCCTAGCTGCTCCGCAGCATGTGGGATCTTCCCGGACTGGGGCACGAACCCGTCCCCCTCATCGGCAGGTGGACTCTCAACCACTGCGCCACCAGGGAAGCCCCCTCAATAACCTTTAAATCTTAAACAGTGATCCTACCTTGATTTCTGAAAATCTCTGTGACCCTATTCTAGAATTTTGGGGAATCCTTTCCCTCTTTATTGTATTTTATTTTATTTTTAAATTTTATTTTTTATTTTATATTGGACTATAGTTGATTTGCAGTGTTGTGTTTCAGGTGTATTCCTCTTTATTTTAGACAGAAACCTAGGAGTAGAATTACTAGGTCTTGGGTAGATGGACATTTAACTTTTTAAATAAGTGCTAAGCTGTTTTCTAAGATGCTTGTGCAATTTTATACTCCTGTCAGCAATGTATGAGAGTTCCAGTTGTTTTACATCCTTATTAACCTTTGGTGTTGTCAGTCTGTTTAATTTCATTTTCCTTTGATTTTATCCATACCATGTTTACATATACAGGTAAATATTTAAAATCAAATTTAAATTATTTTTACTTAAGTGAACTAGAACCTCTAATAGGTAGAGATTACATAATCCAAGGAGAGATGATGTTCTGTTGAACATTAATGTAGAAGGGCGTTTTATTTCAGCAGTTCATAGAATTAAACTAAATTTTTGTGTCCCATTGTGAGAGGTTTGTCTCATTCCATGATTTCCTTCCCCACATTTTTTAGCTGAAACAGCAGCTTATTTTGCAGTTGGAAATATTTTATTACTGGAAATTCCTTTGTTGTAATTACCTGTGTAGAATAATGCAATATATTTACAAAATGAATTTGGAATGGCTATGTGGGCTGATGAAGTAATTATGTTTACATTAAGTTACCACACATTTAAAATATATACATTTATCTCTTAGACGTAAAGTTTTTCCTTTATCTTACATGAATGTGAAATTCTATGTTACATACTCTTACAGTTTCAAGGTTCTGTAAGTAATCTGGAACGCAATTGGGAAGAAAAGTTCATTTTATATTGTTGATATAACATTTAGAATTCACTATTCGCAATATTGTTTCATAGAGTTATTCTCTTCAGATATTAAACTCCGTGAGAAAGGAGTTCAGTATACCCTCATTTATGGACTGAATTATCTTTAATGAATTTACTATTTCCACATTTTATTTTATTAGTTTAAGAGCAATTATTCTCAACCAGCTTACATCCTGCCTTAAGAATCATGTCCAAAGAAAGTCACTACTACTTCTGCAGGGCTTTCATCCTTACGTGGGTTGGGAAGGAAAAATTATTGAGAACCACTTTTCTAGAGACTGAAGTATTTTCTTTCATCTAAGTCAAATACACTCAATATAAATGTAAATTGACAGTCATCTAGTCTAGAGAAATTACTCTTTTAAAATATTTAACATTGATTTCTCACTAGGTCAATTAACAAATATGCCTACCCAACTACTAAGAATTGTACTCCTTTGTAAAATCTCTTCTTGATAATATCCATCACTGACTTATTGGCATTTTAGCTCTTACTGATTTTAAACAGTTCCCTTTATGTACAGACTTAATATTCTTCAGTTTACTTTCTTTGTGAAATAAGGCCTGTAGGCCTTTATAAAGTCAAGAAAGTATAGCAAAAAATAGTCCATGAAGAAAGCGGCATTTGCTAAAACTCACTTGTTGCTGATCTCTTATAATATTATTAAGTCCCTATTTTTATATTATATATGAAGGTAGATAATATACTATATGATTAGAATCATTTGGCTTAGTTCTGGAATGGACGGTCTTTGGGTCAGGTTTTTTTTTTTTTCCCCTTACCCAAAGGAAGATTAAACAGCACAAATTGTAGTGTCTTCATTTCCTTTGGTAATCCTCTCATGAATAATTAAGGATTGACCATATGTTGAAAAGGTTGGAAGTTCAAAAGGTGAAATAGGAATACCAATAAGAAATATTCTTAGCCATAGTTTATCATACTTGTTGCTGCCTCACTATCAAAGTTTAGTGAGTTAATAAAAGTATAGAGAATGTTTGATATAAGAATGCTGAATAGCTCTAGATCTTCAATGTTTATTGAAATTACTTTGTTTCATTGTAGGTCAGACATATTTCCAACATTTGGATCAAAACCTTGTCTAACAAAACTTTCTTCTGCAAAGAATAAGAACTCTCAGGTAGCTGAACAAAGCCCCAGTGCAGGTATTCTATGACTGTTTTATAAATATGTTTTATAGAAAGTATGATTTTTAAATGATTAAAAAATGATGGCAAATGTATTTTAGATTTAGAATTTTTGTAATTACTAATTAAGACTAACCATCTTCTTAACTCCTTAAAAGGCCATTTTGGCAAGAATACTTACTATTCTTGGAAGAAAAAATACTTACCTGAATAATTGATACCCCTTTAAACCCATAAGTTACCCGGTCTGGCTCCTACACCAGGACATTTTGATTTAATTGATACAGAATGTGACCTGGCCATCAAAGTTTTTGAGAACTCTCTAGGTGCAGAATAGTTTAGAAACCACCGGGGGCCACAAAAGACAATTTCTTTTAAAAATAATATTTAGCTAGTGTAAATATCTTGTGTTAAGCATTTTGTAAACTAACCTGGAAATCACTAATTTATAACAGCAGTTCTTAGAAAATAGATTCAGGTATTAGTAATAAATTAGAAAAATATTTGAATTCTGATCAATTTAGGATGGGAACTGTATGTTCTTCTTTATGATTTGTAAAACTATTGAATTATGAATTAATTGTAGCAAGTTGGGATATGATACTTATTTTCGCATGATCTCAGTGTGAAAGTCCTAACAACCTTAAAGTTTACCTTATAATTACTTTCTTAGAAAGCTGTGTGTGTATCTAACTGTTTGCTAAGATTTTAAATTTCTTCCTCCTAAATATATCTTAATTTCATCTCTTTGTAATTCCCACTATCACTCTTACTCATTTTTTACTTAGCCGCCTAACATTTCTCTCCAGCTTCAGTCTCGTCCACTTACAATCCCTTTCCCATAATGCAAAACTGACTATATTGCCTAGCCTAAATTTATTCAGAGCATTCTTCTTTGATCAGAGCCGTGCAGACATCTCCAGCTTCATTTTCATTTCCTGCTTTGTATGTTGTGATCCATTTAAATCAAACCACCTTCAGTACCATTTCTATCTCTTTGCAGTTGCACGTACTGTTTCTTCTGGATGAACTCAAATCCACACCACACCCCATTCAGCTGTGAAAACAACTCAGTTGCTTTCTCTGGGAGGCCTTCCCAATTCACAAATAAAATTGATATTACCTCTTTTGTAATATCATTACATTTTGCACTGACATTTTTATAGTGGTATTGCACTATATAAGTAAAAAGTGTTTTACTTTTTTGGACTCTCAGATTCTTGATCCCCAGAGATTATTTACCCCTGATTGCCAACAAGTGCCTGTCATAATTATAAAAGCCCAACTCAGCTATGTGTGTCTGGTATACTGGCTTCCACAAAGCTTGTGTGTTAGACTAAGAGATAGTTATTCTACTAGGCACAGGAAGGCAATGTATATGTGCTTTGGAGTCTGAAAGACTCTAGCTGGAATCCCAGTTTGATATTTTAATAATCATATTCTTGCTCTGTGAAAGTTAATTGCTTTGAAACTAGTTCCCTCATCTGATGATGTAAACCTTGAGAAGGGTAGTGAAGATCTAAGTATATAACATATATAAAGCACCTAGTACATAGTGGGCACTTGGTAAGTATTTGTTCTCCTAAAAGGGAAGACCCAAAGAAATATAATACATAAACTTATTCTTTAATTCTTTTTTAAGGCTGATTATCCTAATAAATTATTTATTACTTTACAAATAATTATATAAGTTTGAAGAGACACTTTGTTGCCAGGTTATATCTAGTTTATAAAAATGGAACCCTCTTTTGGAAGAATATTCTTGGAATTAGAGAAGGGTAGATTTAGAAAACCGAGATTTGAGTTTCCCTCTGACCCTAGTTGTATGACCTTGTGAGTCATTTAAATTTTAGTGGAGTGATAGGTCTTACAGTAATACACGCTTCTGTATGCGATGTTCAATGTTTCCCAAACTTGTTTAATAGTCAGTGTTTCTCAAACTTGCCTAATCCTAGGAATCACTAGGAATGCATATAACATACAGGTTTTGGGGCCTCACCTTATACCTACTGAATCAATCTTCAGAGTTAGAAATCTGCATTTTTAACAAATAAGTTAGGTATTTCTAGGATCAAGTTTTAGAAACACTATTATTGTATTTACTGTAAGATATTCTTGGTTAAATTTAATATGCTTCCAAAATGTTAAGTTGCTAATGGTTTAGGATTTTATAAATTTGGGTTTACATTTTTTGTTTCTTTGGGATAGGGTTTGTTTTGTTTTCAGTAAGCAAGTGATTTCTACAAGTTTATTGTTTAATTGGTGAAACATAAAAATGGTAATGCTCAGAATAAGGACTACCTAAACATAATTACGTAAAAATTATAAATTCATTCTGTCTTCACATCAGCATTTCCAGATTTCCACATAGATTCCACTACTACCTACTATAGCACATTGTGCTGAATTTCCTGAATGTTGTTTTAGCAAACTTTTTTCCTGTAGCTTTACGTTAGTATCAACTATTAGTAGAAAGCATTTCCATCCAAAGCCAATATCTTTATGAGGCTTACTTTATGAATTAACTATCAAAATTAAGAAGAATTTAGAAAGATATCCATGTTACACCCAGAAGGTCTCTATCATTTAATAGCAGATATTTTTTAAATCTTTCTCAATGAATCTGACTTAGTGCCCTATACTCTGCAGTACTCTCTAGCCCAGCGGCCACCAGCCACCTCCTCTCCCTGCTGTCCTGTTTTTATTAAAATACCCTCAACAGTATTAAAAACAAATTATATTTTATTGTTATTACTTAATGGTTTACATGGCAGCTATACATAAAAATGGATGGTGACTTAAATATATATTGCCTAGGATTTTCCATTTAGTAGTTTTGTGGTTTTAACAGCTGCAAAGTATTAGTATAGGGTGTTCAGTTTAAACATTCAAATGTAGATTAAAATTTTAGATATTTATTAAAAGGAGGCCTACATTAGGGTTTGATTTGTTTTTAACTAGGAATATAACATTTGTATATTTATGGTACACTAGTCCCTGTACTAATAACCCCTTTACATTTTCTTCATTCAATCCTCACAGAGGTTCTGGAAGAGCTACTACTATTATCCCCATTTTACAAATAAGCTTAAGTGTCTTGACCAGCTTCTGTCAGCAATTTAAGTGGCAGTGCTATGATTTAAAGCCAGGAAGCATAATTCCAGATTCTGAGCTCCTTTCCTATATAGTTTTTTGCCTCACAATCCAGACCATGAGAGTGGGAGAAAAGAGAGAAATGGAGAATATAGGCCTCTCTCAGGAAGCAGTTTAAAAATTCTAGATTTAAAAAAATTCTGTTTTGCTGTAAAGTGTCATTTAAACATTAAATGCCTGTCATGTTTTTAAAATACATATATTTGATTATCTCTTTCAAACATTGAATTTTGTATTTCATTGTAATTTTAAAGCCTCTTTTATAAAATGTGATAGTATGGCTTATAATAAATATTCTGATCTGCTAGTAAGGTAAAAAGTATTATAAAAATTTTAAATAAGATAAAACTTTAAAAAATTACTGTAATGTTATAATTTTTACTATTATGTTATTGAACCTTTTTAAAGGTTTAGAAGCCAAGATAGATTTAGAGGAGAGATATGTACCTATGGTATTACATCATTCAAATAAATATTTTTATGTATTTTATTTATTTTATAGGGATTACAACATCCAATGTAAGCATAATTGGTCAACGTGTGAACTATGGGTTTGGATGTGGTGATTTTGAAGATGATAGGCCACATGACATTTCACCTAGTGTTTTAAAAATACAAAATAAGGAACACCCAAGACATTATAAGCATACAAAAGGTTAGTAAATTTCATAAGTTCATTTTTAAGATTCAGTGTCTCTCTGTAAGCATGCCAATAAAGAAAAACTAACTGAGGTCTCAGTTTTGAGATTTTTCTTCTTACCCTTCTGCTGCTGTGTTGTTGTTTGAATAATTTTGCCAAATAGGAGAACACGTAGGTTCACATATTAATTTATGGTTTTGTCTGAGGAGCCAATGCAGGGAAGCTGTTACCCAAGAGGTTAAAACTAGGGTTTCCCTGCTGACCTTTAGCCCCAGGATACACACACGCATACACACACATACAGACATTTTACCATTAAAATGCAACGGTGAAATCATGTGAACAAAAGACTCCTAGGTGCCTACTTAGGTTGTAACTATGGAGTAAAACTGTGGAAACAGGAATATAATTTCCCTGTGGTAGAACCTGGGAAGCTTCCTTGTTATCACTAACCATTGTTAATAATTTACATTCCTTTTTTTTTTTTTAAACTTAGTAGCAAGCAGCACTTCTGTGACTGCTCTGTTTTATTCAGAGATCCTATTTCAGCTGCATTTAAATTTTTTTCCTCAGGGTAAAGAGGAAGTGATTTTGTTTTGTTGTTGTTGTTGTTTTTTACTATTGGGGTATAGTTGCTTTGAAGTGAGTCAGCTGTATGTATACATATATCCCCTTCCTCTTGGACCTCCCTCCCACCCATCTAGGTCGCCACAGAGCACCAAGCTGAGCTCCCTGTGTTATACAGCAGGTTCCCACTAGCTATCTGTTTTACACATGGTAGTGTATATATGTCAATCCCAATCTCCCAATTCATCCCACCACCCCTTCCTCCCTCCCCCATGTCCACACGTCCATTCTGTACGTCTGTGTGTCTATTCCTGCCTTGCAAATAGGTTAATATGTACCATTTTTCTAGATTCCACATATATGCATTAATATATGGTATTTGTTTTTCTCTTTCTGACTTACTTCACTCTGTATGACAGACTCTAGGTCCATCCACCTCACTGCAGATAACTCAATTTCGTTCCTTTTTTATGGCTGAGTATATTCCATTGTATATATATACCGCATCTTCTTTATCCATTCGTCTGTCAATGGACATTTAGGTTGCTTCCATGTCCTGGCTATTGTAAATAATGCTGCAGTGAACATTGGGGTGCATGTGTCTTTTCGAGTTATAGTTTTCTCCAGATATATGTCCAGGAGTGAGATTGCTGGATCATATGGTAGCTCTATTTTTAGCTTTTTAAGGAACCTTCATACTGTTCTCCATTGTGGCTGTATCAATTTACATTCCCACCAACAGTGCAAGGGGTTCCCTTTTCTCCACACCTTCTCCAGCATTTATTGTTTTTTTGATATTGAGCTGCATGAGCTCTTTGTATATTTTTTGAGATTAATCCATTGTCAGTTGCTTCATTTGCAAATATTTTCTCCCCTTCTGAGGGTTGTCTTTTCGTCTCGTTTATGGTTTTCTTTGCTGTGCAAAAGCTTTTAAGTTTCATTAGGTCCCATTTGTTTATTTTTGCTTTTAGTTTTGTTATTCTAGGAGGTGGGTCAAAAAACAAAGAGGGAGTGATTTTGAAGGGTATAAATATTTCAATAGAGTAAATAGAAGTCACCTGTATTTAAGCATTGTGACCTATCAGTAAAGGTAAGGAGCTGTCATTTTTTTGTGTGTAGCAATCTTGGTTATCGTAAGGTCAACTTCTCTTGTTTCTGGTCACCTTAAGTCATACATGTGCAGGTAATCAGGCATTTTAGACATGTATATTTTTTGTGGAGCTAACACAAATTCAGTAAGAGGGAACTTGATTAGAAACCTTTTGTGTTTTGTTGTTTTTGTTTTTTTGGTAAATTTCTTAAAATTTAATCCTTAATATAATTCATAGTATCTGTTCTTTTTAGGAGAGATCATTTGTCCATTGTTTTTACAAAAGAGAATGACAGGGTTTTTTCATATTTACTTACATATTTTATTTCTTATATAAAAGAATCAAATGTAAAAGTACTTTTCTTCCTAAAGGTAATATAATTTAATTGTTTTTAAATAATTGCTGAATATGTTCATTTACTGCCAGTGGCTTTTTTTGTTTTGGACAACAGACTCATAAAAATATTTGTATCTTTGATCAATAGTTAATTCTATTCCAGAAAATTACTTCACACTCACACTTCCAACTCTAAACCAAACATATACTAGGTCTATCTGGCCAACAAGAATAAATATGTTCAAGACCAAACTTACCTTCCTTTCTGGACCTGCTCCTCCTCCTTTTTTATCTATTTTTATTAGCAGCATTACCATTTTCCCAGTTACGGAGACTTAAAACTTTACAGTCATCTTTTCTACTTCTCCTTATCCTCCAAGTTCAGGCAGTGACCAATCTTACCAATTCTTTTCAGTTTAATTTGGGCTTTCATTACTTCTTCCCTGGATAATTACAGTAGCCTTGTGATAAGACATTTTATCACTTATTTTCAGTTCTTTTTAATTAAGGCTACATACTCTTGCAGAATTATCTTTCTAAGGTACAGTCATCATCTCTTCCATACTCAAAGCCTTGAGTGGTTTTCACAGAATAAATTTCCTACTCTGTAGCATAATTTTTAAGACCCTTAATAATCTTGCCTCAGCTTACCTTTCTTGAATTACCTCTCACTATACTTCTTTTCATGCCCAATGCTCTAGAATTCTTAATACTAGAAGTTTTCTTGGTTTGTATGTACAGTCTTCATTGATGCCCTTTCCTAATCTTAATGTGTCCAGATCATGTCTGTTTTTTGAATATGGCTAAAAGCCATTTCTTTAGGAAGCTTTCCCCATGTTTCTGGTCTGGAGTAGTATAAGATAAAGTTAAGATACTGTCATCTTTATATCCCTATTATGCTTTGTATATAATGGTGTTCATGCCACATGTTAAATGAATGGAGTGGTGATGAGCCAACCAAAACTAATAGTGTGGCCTTGGGCACAATCAGACAAAACTTGCATCCTCAAATAATCAGGTTAAAGTAAATATTGAGTGCAGTGCTAAAAGGAATAAAAAAAACTTCCAAAAGAAATATTGGCAATGAGTGGCAAATGTGAATGGATTCCTTTTACAAGAAACTTCAGACTTTTTTAGGATTAGCTCTCAGAACCACCTCTTCTTCCTTTTCTCTGCTGGTTGTCCCTTTGAACCTGCCCATTTTCTAGCATATTAACCTGGAGCCCCAATTAATGATTTGAGAAAGTGATTAAGATGGATGCTTGGAGTGTTAGCAAACTAGATTCCATGAGTTAATATTTTCTCTTTCTCTGTTTGAATGAATGGGACAGAAATAACAACAAAAAAAGATTATATAAGGATAGTTCATATGCAAAAAATCTTTTAAGCATATTTTTTCTTTATATGTTAGAATTGAGATTTGAGCAATATTTCTTTCAGTAATTCTTTGCTTAGAAGAAACTGTAGGGTAAAAAGTAAAAGTAACATTAAAAATGATGTTATGATCGCTGCTCATTAATTATTTCCAGTTCTCCTTTTGGCTAATCAGCAGGAATACACTTCTCTGACCCTTTGCAGTTAGATGATCACATGAGTTTCTTTAACCAATGAAACGTAATCAGAAGTGACATGTGGGTAGAAGGGCTTTAGAACAGGTTCATGATTCTCTTTTTCCATCTTCCTCCTGCCACTATGATTCTGACGTTCTAGGTGATGAACCCTGGTCCTTGAGTAAGGATTATATGGAGCAGAACCTCTCCCCTGTTTCAAGAACGAATATTATATGATTGAAAAAAAAAGCTTTGTTTTGTTAAGGTAAAAATAAAAACAACCAAAAAATGGTGTTATGTCAGCCTCTCTTATAAATGAAATTAAGCTACTTAAATATGTTTTTTATGTGTTTCCTCATGAGATTTGTCTAATTATCAATCATCTCTTAATAGTTTATGTATAGATTTTATGTTTGTGAACTATTGTGGAGCAAATTGTTCCATTTACTGAGATTTGTTTCTCTTTGTCACCAAACACTTTTTGGGGCTACCTGATGTTTCTGTCAGTTGACCCTAAATTAATTATATTTTGCTTTCCATTTTTTCTGCCTTATAACATTCATCTAACATTTATTGAGCACCTACTATGTGCCAAGCACTGTACTAACGGTCTCTGGAAAAGAATGATAATCAAAACTAGACATAGATGCTATTCCCATAGAGCTTACAGTCTAGTAGGAGAGAGGATAATTAAATAATCACAAACTGAGCTAGAAGTTAACCTAGGAAAGTACAGATTGCTGTAAAATTGACTTGATCTGTTCCTGGGGGTTAGACGCTTTCCTTCAAAGTTATCCTTTTGTTGGTTGATTATCATGTGGTGATTATTTTCTTGTATATCTTTTCCACTCTCTTTTTTTGGCTGTGTCAGGTCTACATTGTTGCGCTTGGGCTTTCTCTAGTTGTGGCAAGTGGGGACTACTCTTCGTTGCGGTGCATGGGCTTCTCATTGCAGTGGCTTCTCTTGTTGCAGAGCATGAGCTCTAGGCATGCAGGCTTCAGTAATCGTGGCACGTGGGCTCAGTAGCTGTGGCTCGCAGACTCTAGAGCACAGGCTCCGTAGTTGTGGCACACGGGCTTAGTTGCTCTGTGGCATGTGGGATCTTCCTGGACCAGGGCTCAAACCCATGGCCCCTGCATTGGCAGGAGGATTCTTAACCACTGCACCACCAGGGAAGTGCCATCTTTCCCACTCTTAACCTTGGCATGTATAAACTCCTTAAGTGTTTCAAGGTTTCTTTTCTCTCTAGTGCCTAGTCTGAACTAGGTTTCTTTTTTTAATTGAAATATAGTTGATTTACAATATTGTATTAGTTTTACATATATAGCAAAGTGATTCAATTATATATATATTTTTCAGATTATTTTCCATTATAGGTTATTACAAGATATTGAATATAGTTCCCTGTGCTATAAAGTAAATCCTTGTTGCTTATCTATTTTATGTATAGTAGTGTGTGTATGTTAATCCCATACTCCTAGTTTATTCCTCCCTTCCCTCCCATTTCTATTTGGTAACCAGAAGTTTGTTTTCTATGTCTGTGAGTCTGTTTCTGATTTGTATATGGATTCATTTATATTATTTTTTATATTCCACATATAGTGATAGCATATAATATTTGTTTTTCTCTTTCTGACTTACTTAGTATGATATTCTCTGGATCAATCCATGTTGCTGCAAATGGCAATATTTCATTCTTTTTTATGGCTGAGTAATATTCCATCGTGTATGTGTATATATGTATGTATGTATACATATATATATAATATATACATATACATCACATCTTCTTAAACCAGTCATCTGTTGATGGGCACTTGTGTTTTTTCCATGTCTTGACTATTGTAAATAGTGCTGCTGTGAACATTAGGGTGCATGTATCTTTTCAAAGTAGTGTTTTCATTTTTTTCTGGATATATACCCAGGAGCGGAATTGCTGGATCATGTAATAGTGTTTTCCATAATGGTTGCACCAATTTACAGTCCCACCAACAATGTACAAGTGTTCTCTTTTCTCCACCTCCTCTCCAGTATTTATTACTTGTAGACTTTTTGATAGTAGCCATTTTGACCGGTACCTCGTTGTGATTTTGATTTGCATTTCTCTAATACTTAGCAATATTGAGCATCTTTTCATGTGCCCATTGGCCATCTGTACGTCTACTTTGGAGACATGTCTGTTTAGGTCTTCTGCCCATTTTTTGAGTTTGTTTTTCTGATACTGAATTTTATGAGCTATTTGTATATTTTGGATATTAACCCTTGTTGGTCACATCAATTGCAAATATTTCCTCTGATTCCCTAGGTTGTCTTTTCATCTTGTTTATGGTTTCCTTTGCTATGCAAAAGCTTTTAAGTTTGATTAGGTCCCATTTGTTTATTTTTGCTTTTATTTCTTTTGCCTTGGGAGACTGATCTAAGAAAACATTAGTACAATTTATGTTTGAGAATGTTTTGCCTGTGTACTGTTCTAGAAGTTTTATGGTGTCATGTCTTACATTTAGGTCTTTATGGGTTTATTTTTGAATATGGTGTGAGGTAGTGTTCTAATTTCATTAATTTACATGTAGCTGTCCAGCTTTTCCAACACCACTTGCTGAAGAGGCTGAGAAATTCTCAAACATAGAGAAGGAAACAGATATCCAGGTACAGGAAACACAGAGGGTCCCAAACAAGATGAACCCAAACACCCACACCAAGACATATAATTAACATGGGAAAAGTTAAGGAGAGGATTCTAAAGACAGCAAGAGAAAAACAAAGAGTCAAAGAGTCAGTTACAAGGGAACCTCCATAAGGCTATCAGCTAATTTCTCTGCAGAAACTGCAGTCCACAAGGGAGTGGCATGATATATTCAAAGTCCCGAAAGGGAAAAACCTACAACCTAGGATACTCTACCCAGCAAGTTTATCACACAAATCAAAAACATACGTAGATTCACAAAAACCAAAAAGAAAGGAACTCCAACATAATACACAATCATCAAACCACAAAACGGAAAACAAAAGGAAGAAATGAACAAAGAAGAACTACAGAATCAACTGGGAAACAAGCTTTAAAATGGCAATAAGTACATACCTATTAATAATCACTTTAAATATCAATGGACTAAATACTCCAATCAAAAGACACTGAATGGGGGCTTCCCTGGTGGCACAGTGGTTGAGAGTCCGCCTGCTGATGCAGGGGACACGGGTTCGTTCGCCAGTCCGGGAAGATCCTGCATGCCGCGGAGTGGCTGGGCCTATGGGCCATGGCTGCTGAGCCTGCGCATCCGGAGCCCATGCTCCACAACAGGAGAGGCCACAACAGTGAGAGGCCTGCGTACCGCAAAAAAAAAAAAAAAGACACTGAATGGCAGATTGGATAAAAACACAAGAACCTACAATATGCTGCCTACAAGAGACTCACGTTAGAGCAAAGAACACATAAAGATTGAAAGTGAGGGGATGGAAAATGATATTTTATGCAGATGGAAATAACAAGAAAGTGGGTGTAGCAATACTCATATCAGACACAATAGACTTTTTTTTTCTTTTTTAATAAATCTTTGTTGGAGTATAATTGCTTCACAATACTGTGTTAGTTTTTGTTGCACAACAAAGCAAATCAGCCATATGCATACACATGTCCCCATATCCCCTCCCTCATGAACCTCCCTCCCATCCTCCCTAACCCACCCCTCTAGATCATCGCATAACACCGAGCTCATCTCCTTGTGCTATGCTGCTGCTTCCCACCAGCCAACTATTTTACATTCAGTAGTGTATGTATGTCGATGCTATTCTCACTTCACCCCAGGTTTGCCCTCCCATCCCATGTCCTCAAGTCCATTTTCTAAAGACAAAATAGACTTTAAAACAAAGTTCATAAAGAAAGACAAAGAAGGACATTATATCATGATAAAAGGATCAATACAAGAAGAGGATATTACTCTCATTAACATATATGTACTCAGTATAGGAGCACCTAAATACACTATATAAAACAAATACTAACAGACATGAAGAGAGAAACTGACAGGAATACAATAATACTAGGAGACTTTAACACCCCACTGAGATCAATGGACAGATTTCCAGACAGAAAGTCAATAAGGGAACAGAGATCCTAAGTGATGCAATAGACCAGTTGGACTTAATTGATATCTATAGAACACTACATTGATAAAACCCAGAATACACATTCTTTTCAAGTGCCCATGGAACATTCTCTGCAATAGATGACATACTAGGTCACCAAACAAGCCTCAACAAATTTAGGAGGATAGAAATTATTTCAAGCATCTTTTCTAACCACAATGGTATGAAACTGTAGAAATCAGCCACAGAAAGAAAAATAAGAAAAAAACCCATCACATGGATACTAAGCAACATGGAAGTAAAAAAACCAGTGGGTAAACGATGAAACCAAGGAGGAAATCAGAAAATACCTCAAGACAAGTGACAATGAAAATACAACTTTACAAAATCTATGGGTTGTAGCAAAAGCATTTCTAAGAGGGAAGTTTATAGCGATACAGACATTCCTCAAGAAACAAGAAAAATCTCAAATAACCTAACCTACCACCTAAAAGAACTAGAAGAAGAAGGACAAACAAAACCCAAAGCCAGCAGAAGGAAGGAAATAAATAAATATCAGAGAGGAAATAAATAGAGATCAAAAAAAATAAAAAGATCAATAAAACCAAGAGCTGTTTTTTTTGTTTGTTTGTTTTTAAGATAAACAAAATTGACAAACCTCTAGCCAGGCTCACCAAGAAGAAAAGAGAGAGGACCCCGAAAAAACATAAGAAGGTAAAGAGAAATAACAACTGATACCACAGAAACACAAAAACTCATGAGAATACTATGAAGAGTTATATGCCAACAAATTGGACAGATTTTTAGAAATATACAGCCTGCCAAAATTTAGTCAGGAAGAAACATATTTTGAACAGACTGATCACTAGAAGTGAAATAGAATCTGTAATTTAAAAAGCTCTCTGCAAGCAAAAATCTCAGACCAGACAGCTTCACTGGGAAATTCTACCAAACATACAAGACCTTACACCTATCCTTCTCAAACTATTCCAAAAGATTGAAGAGGAGGGAACACTCCCTAATTCATTCTATGAAGCCACTGTCACCCTGATACCAAAACCAGACAAAGACATTAAGAAAAGAAAATTACAGATCAATATGTTTCATAAACATAGATGTACAAATCCTCAACAAAATATTAGCAAATATTTTTTGATTTGGTCCAGTGGTTAAGAATCCACCTTCTAATGCAGGGGACGTGGGTTCGATCCCTGGTCGGGGAACTAAGATCCCACATGCCATGGGGCAGCTAAGCCCGTGCGCCACAGCTACTGAGCCCACACGCTCTAGAGCCCATGAGCCACAACTAGAGAGCCTGCTTGCTGCAACTACTGAGCCCGCGCACTCTGGAGCCCATGCGCCACAACTAAAGAACCTTTGTGCCGCAGCTACTGAGCCTGCACACTCTAGAGCCTGCGTGCTGCAATGAAAGATCCCATGTGCCGCAGCAAAGATCCTGTGTGCCACAACTAAGACCCAATGCAGCCAAATCAATCAATCAATCAAAAAAGAAAACTTTCCAAAATATTAGCAAACTGAATCCAACAATACGTAAAAAGGATCATACATCACGATCAAGTTGGATTCATTTTAGGGTCCCAAGGATGGTTCATCATAATAAATCAATCAATGTGATATATCAATACTACATCAACAGGAAGCCATATGATCATCGCAATAGATGCAGAAAAAGTATTTGATAAAATTCAGCATCCATCCATGGTAAAAACTCTCACCCAAGTGGGTATAGAGGGAACATATCTCAAAAGCCATTTACAGCAAACCCACAGCCAACATAATACTCAATGGTGAAAAGCTAAAAGCCTTCCCACTAAATTCAGGAACAAGACAAGGATACCTGCTCTCACCACTTCTATTGAGCATAGTATTGGAAGCATTCAGACAAGAAAAAGAAACAAAAGGTATCCAAATCAGAAGGGAGGTGGTAAAACTGTCCCTATTGGCAGATGACATGATACTCTATATAGGGACCCCTAAAGACTCCACACAAAAATTATTAGAACTAATAGATGAATTCAGCAAGGTAGCAGGATACAAGATTAATATACAGAAATCTGTTACATTTTTTTACAGTAACAATGAAATATCAGAAAGAGGTTAAAAAAAAAATCCCATTTAAAATCACGTCAAAAAAAAAAAAATACTGGACTTCCCTGGTGGTTCAGTGGTTAAGACTCCGCACTCCCAATGCAGGGGGCATGAGTTCGATCACTGGGGGGGGAACTAAGATCCCACATGCCTCATGGTATGGCAAAATGAAGAAATGAAATGAGTGAAAAACCTATATGCTGAAGACTCCAAAACATTGATAAAGGAAATTGATGATGATTTTAAGAAATGGAAAGCTATCCCGTGCTCTTGGATTGGAAGAGTTAATGTTTAAAAGTTAATACTACCCAAAGCAAACTATACAGATATAATGTGATCCCTATCAAAATACGCATGGCATTTTTCACAGAACTAGAACAATAATACTAAAATTTATATGGAATCACAAAACACCCAGAATTGCCAAAGCAGTCCTGAGGAAAAAAGAATGAAGATGGAGGCATATCCCTTTGAGACTTCAAACAATACTGCAGCACTACAGTAAACAAAACAGCGTGGTATTTGCACAAAAACAGACATATAGATCAATGGAACAGAATAGAGAGCTCAGAAATAAACCCATGCACCTACAGTCAATTAATCTATGACAAAGGAGGCAAGAATATACAATGGACAAACCAGATATTCTAATTATAAATATTTATTGAGTTGGGCTTCCCTGGTGGCGCAGTGGTTGAGAGTCTGCCTGCCGATGCAGGGGACACAGGTTCGTGCTCCGGTCCGGGAAGATCCCACATGCCGCGGAGTGGCTGGGCCCGTGAGCCATGGCCGCTGAGCCTGCGTGTCTGGAGCCTGTGCTCCGCAACGGGAGAGTTCACAACAGTGAGAGGCCTGCGTACCGCAAAAACAATAAATAAATAAATAAATAAATATTTATTGAGTTAATGAATATGCGTAAATATATAAATTGTAAATTCTTTGTATGAAGTTAGTTTTCAGTTTTAAAAGATCATGTTATGATATCCTGAAATACTATATAAATATGTATTTTTTAATGTGGGTTTTTTTGTTTCTTTAGGATTTACAGGGTCATCATCAAATTTCCACCAAATTTCCAGTTTTGACTTCATGTCTACAAATACCTTATCAGAAGACTCAGTAGTAGTTGTTGGAAAAGGTATTTCAAAGTTTTTTAGCTTTTAATTGAATATGTTCTTCACGTATAAGCAAAGCATATCAATAAAGAATAGAGAAGAGTGTGATTCAGGTGTTGAATAGAACTTTCTTTTTAAAAAATCGTTAATTGAAAGAATTAAAAGTGAATACATAACATGACATTTCTATCCTCTAATGAAACAACAGTAAATTCACGTCAGTAATTTTCAGAGATGTATTATGTGACAGGTGGAGTTTAGGTACTTCTAAGACACTTTTAGGATAGCTTAGACCATTTTACCACAGTTTAAATTCAAATAGTAGTCCTTATTGATCGACTTTGTCATCAATATAAATTAATATAATTGTATTGTCTCCCATGCAAAGACTAGACAAATCTTAATTAATATCTCTTATATATTTTAGGGGAGTTAGGAAACCTTTGAACAACATATTTGCAAATATCCTTTAAAACTAGCGTTTTTTTCCCCCAACTTTATTGAGGTATAATTGACAAATAAAATTGTAAGATATTTAAAGTGTACAGTGTGATGATTTGATATCCATATACATTGTGAAAGGATTTCCCCATCAAGTTCATTAACACAACCCAGCTAGATTCCTTTTTAATTTTTTAATTAAATTTTATTTTTTAATTAAATTAAAACTAATTTAAGTTAAAATTTAATTTAAATTTCAATTTAATTTTAGTTTAATTTTAATTTCAATTCTAGTTGAGAAACTAGAATATGATGATAGACATTGAGGGTGTACATCTTATTTTTGGTAAATAGAATGAAATGCTCAGAAAGCTTTCCTAACTTCTTTGCTTGATAGAGTCTTATTAAGTTAATTTAAGACCCTCCTCAGGGCTTCCCTGGTGGCACAGTGGTTAAAATCACGTTAAGAATCCACCTGCCAACGCAGGGGACATGGGTTCAAGCCCTGGTCCGGGAAGATCCCACATGCTGCAGAGCAACTAAGCCCATGCGCCACAACTACTGAGCTTGCGCTCTAGAGCCCACGAGCCACAACTACTGAGCCCATGTGCCACAACTACTGAAGTCCGCGTGCCTAGAGCCTGTGCTTTGCAGCAAAAGAAGCCACTGCAATGAGAAGCTCACACACTGCAACGAAGAGTAGGCCCCGCTTGGGCTTCCCTGGTGGTGCAGTGGTTGAGAATCTGCCTGCTAATGCAGGGGACACGGGTTCAAGCCCTGGTCTGGGAGGATCTCACATGCCACGGAGCATCTAGGCCCATGAGCCACAACTACTGAGCCTGTGTGTCTGGAGCCTGTGCTCCACAACAAGAGAGGCCGCGATAGTGAGAGGCCCGCACACCACGATGAAGAGTGGCCCCCGCTTGCCACAACTAGAGAAAGCCCTCGCACAGAAACGAAGACGCAACACAGCAAAAATAAATAAAATAAATTAATAAACTCCTACCCCCAACATCTTCTTTAAAAAAAAAAAAAGAGTAGCCCCCGCTCGCCGCAACTAGAGAAAGACCACACGCAGCAACAAAGACCCAACGCAGACAAAAATAAATAAATAAAATTTAAAAAGAAATATATAATAAAAAATAAGTCCCTCCTCAGATTGGCTCCAACCTACCCTTGTAAACTTATTTTCTGTTTTTCCTCTATTTGCCTTGTGCCCAGCCAAACTTATTCACTCCACATACATGCTTTCTACTTGTTCAGCTCTGCTTATGAGCATCCCATCTCATAGGACGTCCTCCCCTCCTTCCTCACTTGTCTATCCAAATTCTTTGTGTCTTCTAATCCCAGCTCAAATCCTTGCTCTTTGAAACCATCTTAAACCCCCAGCTCACCCAACCGTTCTTTCTTGTGAACTCAGAACTTAACAATACGGTGTTCTCATTTGATATTATCATGAAATATCTTGTGGTACCTCATATTATCATCCTGTTAGAGTGTTTTTATATTTTGTGATTATTTAACATGTTTTTCTTATTAACTATATCGTATACTTCTTGAAGACAAGAGCCTTGTCTTAAAACTTTGCTGTCCAGCGTAACATCACATAAATACTTAATGACAGTTTGATGGTTGGTTGCTTCCAGGGGTATTTGGAAGTCCAGTCCCAGCACCAGCAACCTGCAGCCAATCAGTGATATCTTCTGTGGAAAATGGGGATACGTTTTCACTTAAAAGTACTGAACCACCATCAGGGATTTATGGAAGAGCAGTCCAGCAGAGTATTCCATCATGTGTTGATGTTGAAAATGAAAAAGATGTAAGGTTATTTACTAATTATTAGGATAAATTTAATGATGCATCATTGTTTTGTGTATATCAGATTTGGGGTAGTGAAAGTGTTTTGATTAAATTTTTTTAAATCTCAGTGTAATTGAAATTCCTGAACTTTAATCATTTAAATGATAGGTTATTCTCCTTTCCCACCAAATATGCTGTCATTCTGGCATAAAGTATCTAGTGTACTTTATGCTCTACATGTACTTTATATACATATATGTATGTGTATGTATATATTCAACAATTTCCTAGGATATCCTCAGGGAGTAACAAACTAGTATCTTCAGGCACAAATTTATTTGGAGATTAGCACTAGGTAATTCTATTCAGTTTTAGAATTACTGAAATAAGGACTAAGAAATGTATAGTTTATTTTGTATAACTTACAGTTATCTAAGATGAAGATAGTTATTTTAAATGTCAGACTCCCTGAATGATTTCGGATATTTCAACTTTTTCCTGCAGATTAAAGTTTCTATTTCAAAATCTACTTATGACAAGATGAGACAAAAGAGAAAAGAGGAAAAAGAACTTTTTGACATTAAAGATTGTGAGAAGAATCCTTGGGAACGAATGAAACATACAGGAACTGAGAAAATGGCATCTGAAAGTAAGTGGAATTTAACATTTGCTGTGGTTTTATTTAACTCGTAATATTCTAAAACTAATGTACTATAGTTTAACTGAGGTTGCTGTATCGCTAATAGTGGAATATGTTGAACTACAACACTGAAATCTGAAAGACCCATTTACTTCTAACTATTGTAATAAGTATTGTTTCTTATAAAAAGGAAGCTAATTGATTGTTTTTCTCCCTTCTAGACTTAAATATTTTGGGGGATGAGGTGGGAATATGAAAAAAATGAAAGCTCTCCTTTAGAAAACATTGCCTTCAGCCCTCCATTGAAAAAAAGAGGCCAGTTTAAAAAGGTCACCATCTTTAGTGTTTTCAGATTCAGGTAAGATATGTTTAAATATAGGGAGTAATGTCACAAATGCTTATTTAAGTTGAAGAGACCACATGTGGTTCAATGCATTTTGTGATGGAAAGAACACTAAACCAGTAGGAGTCAGTAGACAGACCTGGCTTCTTTAATATTAGTTCTGCCTTTTAATTAGCTTTGTGACCTGAAAACAGGCCTCTATTTTCTGGCCATGTAAAATATCTAAACTATCTGAAAGGCCCAGATTATCTCAAAGATCTCGTCTTTGTTCCCTGCAAATATTCTTGTTTCACTGAGGGTAGTATTCCATTTTATAGCTAAGGTAACTGAGATTGTGAAGCTGGTTTATTAGATCATGATTAAAAAAATCATTGCATTTATCATTTATTCAGCTAGTCATTGAGTACTTAATAGGTTCTATACCTGGTCAAGATTAAGCTCCATGTTTCCTGTGCTATTTTAAAAAATATTGAATAGGTCTTAGGTATAGCAACAGCTAGGAAAATCAGAAATTGAAATGAAAAATTGTGTGAACTATAATAAACATTAAAAATTACTGCTTATTATTTTTGTTATTTTTTTTCTAAGGTATAAACTATAACAAACATTCTTAAATTGATGTTGGGTCTGAAGTCTAGGTGTGAACAAAAAACCCAAGAAGTATAGAAAACGTAAATTTATAAATGTGATCTTAGACAACATACTTAACCTCTCCCAAAGATAAATATAAAAGAGAATTGAACTAGATAAATGTTTGCAATTCTTCCTAGCTTGTATTTTTTTTAATAATGCAGGAAGTGTAGAAAATGTTTTAAAAATTCTGTATCCTCAAAGTTAGTAATTATTGAGAGTATGCCTGATGAGAGGTGTTAACCTGTAAAATTACTGGTTAAACACGGCCCTGAGTACCAGTTAAATCTAGGCATTTGTGACATTTAAGCCTATTTTCAGCATTCTTAAATAGTTTCACTAATTATTACTGTCATAGAATCTAGGGGGAGAAAAACCCACAAAACTTCTTACCTAAGTCAGTAGTTAACAGTAGGAATAAAAGTACAAATAGTAGCAAATCATACAAAGAGTAGCAAATCATAAATTGTTTCATATTCATTCTTGCTAGAGACATCAACTAATTTTGTGATTTTTCTCGCCTATAATATAGGCTTTGCAGATTTTATTTCTAAGCAGTATAAGGAGAGTGCTTCCTTGAAATCATGCTTATATTTTGAACAGAAGAATATGCTTACAAGATAACTACAAACAGTGAGAGTAACCTTTTAGAGACTTGCCACAACATTTTTATTGTATTTTATAAAAGTAGCAGGCTTCAGGAGGGGATGTTTAAACAAAAAACCCTTAGTTTGGGCAGCACTGCTTTAGATTGATACTCTGTACACCTCCTTTTCCAGAGTAGTATTTGTTTTGTTTTTTTTCACTTTTTTCAGGTAAAAACAGTAGAAATAGTGGTATAACCCCAAGGTTGATAACTTGGTGTTTATCTGCATCTCTTCCTAATGAATTATTCTCTCATGAGAATGGAGGTGGAGTAGATATAGAGAGGGAATCCTTAAAACTTTAGCAACAGTTTCTTCACCTGTAATGTAGGAATAATAGTAACCATCACATAGGGTTGTTGAATGAATCAAATGGGATAATGTAAGTGAAGCACTTAGCACAATGCAGGCAAGATGTCAATAAATGACAGTTAGTAGTGCTATTTTGTTATTTGCTATTCTTTCTGGATTGTAAAATTCCAAAGTTGAGTTTTGGTTTTTTTTTTTTTTTAATACATGTCAGTCTTACATATGAAACCTAATGAGGGTGCATCTGAATCATCAAAAAAAATCAATGATGTCTATTTATCATATTCATTAATTGTCATATAATTTTCTTCGTATGTGATTTACTCTAACAAAAACTGGTACAAGTTTATCACTACAGTAATCCAGAATACCATATTCATCTTTTTGCATGTCTCTTCTCATCGGGTATGTGATAAAGTTTGGAAAGCAGGGATTCTGTCTTAGACCTCTTTGTATAAAATCTAGGGTGATAGTAGACCTAGATGAAAATCCTGCCTTTGCCACTCATTAGCATTGAGACCTTGAATACATTTCTTAGCCTCTGTAAAACTCAGTTATTTTCTCTCGGTTGCAAATTAGAGATAATGAGAATATCCATCACCTTTGTTGAGAGAATTAAATGTAGTAAAGTTTGTAAAGTCTTTATCACAACATCTAACACAAAGTATTTAATAAGTGTTAACTAATATCATTAATATCTTGCCTTTGGATTTTAATTGCATCTGAATATGTAATTAATATACAGCATCAAGTGTAATTTCTTATATTTGTGTATCTCATGTGTTTCATCTAACATTTTCTTAAGAACAGCATGGTTGATAAATACTTTTTATTATAGTCATTTTCTAGTGCTTAATATTACCTTTTTAAAGTTATCTCTTAACATGAAAAAATAACTAACCTTTATCCATTTACAAAAACCATTACACATTCTATTTTATCTTTTTGGTCTATTCCGTTCTAACACCTTCACTGCATGTGTCTTACATTATGCAGTGCCCTCAAGGGTGCCCTGAGCACTCAGATGATTTGCTTCCCCAATATCTAGGCCAATGCCTTACATCTAGAAAATGGAAAGTAAATGTTTGATTATGGAAGAAACATCGACCACATTACTACACATGGTCTTAGGATTTTTAGTATACCATTAATTCAATAACAATAGCAAAAATTGGTAATTTATATACAGTTGTCACAAAGCTTCATTTCTGTTATCGGTTGTACAGTGAAACAGGTATATATCCACATGTTTTTACAAAATGGGATCATATGCTTCTTACTGACTTTTAGCTCTTAAAGCTAGACTTCGTTATATGACTCATGACTGCAAAACCACTTATATACTTACAGTAAATGTAATTTAATAATTTTGTATATAAAAAGTATAGTTTTAAATAGCTTTGGTATCCAGGTATTACAATTTTGTTAGAGACTAAACTAATAGTTACTAGTTTCTATAAGAAATATTCATAGAGTCTATGGTCAGAATATTATTTGTACCCCTTTGTATCAGAGTTATTCGATGCTTTATTTAGTATGTTTCTTTGTTTTAGATGAAGCATCTCCTGGAGCCATTCCACAGTATAAAGAAAGGATGCCTTCTGTCACTCATAGTCCAGAAATAATGGATTCATCAGAACTACGGCCATTTTCCAAACCAGAAGTAGCACTGACAGAAGCTCTGAGGCTTTTAGCTGATGAGGATTGGTGAGTTCACCATCCTTAACTTAAAACTAAGCTGAGTTCCAAAAGTTTTCTGAAAGTTTATTTTTAGAAACCTTGAAACATTTCCTATTAAAATAGTCTTAGGAATGATTATTTTACTTCTTAGGCAGTCTGAGTTTTTTCCAACTTATTAATGTAGCTGAACTCTGGTCCTAATAGCACTGTATTACCTGTTATATTATAACTTACATACCATAAGGACATAGTTAGCTTTATTATGGATTATGCAAACCTTTTGGTATTAAGTATAAATCTCATCATTTCTCCAAGTGTTTCTCTGTGAAATATATCCTATAAAAATCCTGAAAATCCTTATCTGTTCCTACCACAGCTACAACAGCCACCCAGCCAACCCAGCCAATAACTCAAGGGGAAAAAAAAGACAGTGGCATTCCACTTGCTTCAGCTGGAACATCTCTTGGCTCCCCTTGTCCCATTTCCTCCCCTAGTCAATCTTCAGTCTCTCTCTGCAACCACCTCCTATACCTCATCATCAGTTTTGCTTCTTTTCTAGATTCATATTCATCAACATAAAAATGTGCTATAATATTTCCTGTTTTTAAAACTCCTTCCGAAACTGCACATCTTCTTCACATTTTCACATTTCTTTTCTCCCCCCTTTTTAGCAAAAGTCCTCAAAAAGGCTAATTCATTGTGTCTGCTTTTTCACCTCATGTTCTCTTCTCAACCTTCTTTGATTGGCTTTCAGCCCTCCCCACTGTGACTGCCACTTCACTAAAACTGCAGAAGTGGCCATTTGCTAAACACTGGTCACTTATTAGTCCTCATCATACTTAGCCTCTCAGCATCATTTGACACAGTTGACACTCCCTTCTTCATATACTTTTTTTCTTTTCACCCTGGAAAAATTTGAGACTCTTGGTTCTTTTCCTGCTTCAGTACTTAATGTTTGATTTCAAAATTGAGGAGTGCTCCAGAATTTAATCCACTGGCGTTCTCTATCTACATTCATCCCATAGATCCAGGCTGGCAATCTTTCCCTATAAAGAGCCAGATAGTAAAATATTTTAGGCTTTTCAGGCCACTTGTCTCTGTTACAGCTACTCAACTTTGCCGTTATAGTGCAAAATCAGCCTTAGACAGTGTGAAAATGAATGGGCACGGTTGTCTTTCAGTGAACTTTACTTATAAAAATCTTACTTATAGAAGTAAACTCTGATGGGGCTAGATTTGGTCTGTGAGCCATAGTTTGCCAACCCCTTTCTTAAATGATCTCATTCAATTCAATAGCTTTAAATTCTATCCGTACTCTGATTTCTCATAAATGCTTATCTGAATCCCTGGTATCTTCTTGAGCTCTGGACTTGTAATTGAACTGCCTCCTTGACTTCCACTTGGATGCCAATAGACATCTTAAATTTAACATGGCCAAAACAGAACTCTTGAAATTCCACTTCCTGCCAAGATAGATTAACAGGCATTAGATTTGCCTTCACATCAGAAAGAACTAAAGAAATAATACAAAATATATGAAACAGTGGTTTTCAGAGTATTGTTAACCAGGCAGTGAAAGACAGTGATCCCTGAGAAACAAAGATGAGCCCTTGCTAACTTCCTACACAGCTTAGGGAGGGGAAAACCATGTAGATACCAGCAGAGATAGAGATAGAGCTGGGAGTTTGGGGAGGCCAAGATAGCTAGAGCTTACAGGGCAGAATGCCAGAGGAGGATACAGTTCCTTAAAGAACTCTAAGAACCTTCAGAAGATTATTCTCAAATGTTTAGCTGAGTATTTGGTCAAGGCATGCTTGTGAAACCAGAACAAGGACCACTCATAGAAGTTACAAAGAATGTTCCCTGGGATGTATACAAGGGCAAGAATACTTTCTCTCCCCACCGGCAGCGTGGAAAACCTTATAATTCACATGGCATTGGGTAGAATACTCAGAAGAGTTTTGCTTCATCTATGGAATGAATAAGCCCTAGGCTAAAGACTAGTTTTGTTTCTCCAAACAGAGCATAAAAGCAAGGCCTGAAAGGATCAGACTTTCCAAGTAACTTAACTATATCTCATAATGAAGCCCAAAAATATTTATAGGAATACAAAAATATCTAAGATAAAAATTCACAATGCCTGGCATCCAATAAAAAATTACCAGGCATGCAAAGAAGCAGGAAAATACAACCCATAATGAAAAGGAAAAAAAGAAAGCAATTGAAACTAATCCAAAAATGATATAGATGATAGAATTAGTAGACAAAGACATTATAACTATAGTTATAATTCTAATCCATGTGTTAAAGAAACTAGAAGAAAGACATGAACAGAGGATCGGTGAGCTGTAGGACAACTTGCAAAATCCCTTTTGTTATATAATGTAACATGATTGAGAGAAGTGATATCCCATCATATTTACCCTCAAGGGGAGAGTATTATTCATGGCATGTACACCTGGGACAGGAATCAAGGTGCCATCTTAGAATTCTATCACATCACGAATAAAGAGGGCCATTTTATATTGATAAGGGAGTTAATTCATCAAGAAGACATGGCAATCCTGAACCATATTTTATTATATAATATAATATTATATAAATTATATTACCATATAATGGAGCTTCAAAATACATTAAGCAAAAACTGGTAGAACTGCAAAGAAATAAACAACTCCACAGTTATAGTTGGAACTCAAACAATCCTCTCATTAATTGATAAAACTAGTAGAAAGAAAATTAGTAAGGATATAGAAGACTTTCAACTTGACCTGACTGACATTTATAGAACACTCCACCTAAAACAACAGAATTCACATTCTTTTCAAGTCTGCAAGGAACATTTACCAAGAAAGACCATATTCTGGAACATAAAACAAGTAATTTAAAAGGTTTCAGATTATACAAATTTTGTTCTCTGACCACAGTGGAATTAAATTAGAAGTTAGGAACACATACCTGTAAAATCTCTAAATATTTGGAAACTAAGTAACATACTTATAAATCACCCATGGCTGTAAGAAGAAATCATAAGGGAAATTAGAAAATATTTTGAACTTAATAAAATTAAGAATGAAACATTGTATCAGTGACCTCAGCTTTCATCTTAAACTGAAACAGAAGAGCAAATGAAGCCCAAAATAAGCAAAAAAAAAAAAGAAAATAATAAACAACATGATGGAAGTCAATGAAATAGAAAACAAACAATAGAGGATATAAATGAAAGCAAAAGCGGGCTCTTGGAGAAAATAAATAAAATTGATAAACCTCTAGTCAGACTGATGAAGAAAAAAGAGAACAAACAGATGAATATATCAGGAATGAGAGAAGGAACATCACTACTGATCATACAGCTATTAAATAATAAAGGAATATGATAAACAGCTTTATGCCCATAAATTCGACAACTTAGTGAAATGCACAGATTCCTTGAAAGACAGAATCTACCAAAACTCACTCAAAAAGTAGATAATCTATATAACCCAATATCTATTGAGGAAATTGAATTTGAGTTTCTTTCCCACAAAGAAAACTCCATGCTTGGATGGTTTCACTAGTGAATTATACCAAACATTTAGGAAAGAAATTCTATACAAACTTTTAGAACATTGAAGAGGCTGGTATACTTCGCATCTCATTCTTTGAAACCAGTATACCCTGATGTCAAAACCATGCAGATGCATGTTTCACATGAACTTGAAAAGAATCTGCATTCTGAAGTTGTTCGTAGTGTTCTATAAAGGTTAAGAAGATCAGGTTGGTTGGTAGTGGTTGACAGTGTTAAGTTTTCTGTATCCTTACTGACTTCCTGTTTATTTGTTTCATCAGTTACTGGGCTTTTGCAATCTCCAACTATAGTTTAAGATTTGTATATTCCTCCTTAAATTAAGTTGATTTTTTGTCCGTTTCTTTTTAGCACTTAAATTTTGTTCAGTGGCTTGCATATTTCTGAGCTAAAGTCTTTTATCATTGTTATCTTTGTTACTCCTGTGTGTAATTTGCCCTTTTTTCTATGGCTGCTTTTAAGAATATTCCCTTCAACACTCTTTTTAGTAATTTGATAATGATGTTCCATTTTGTGTTTATTTTATGGTTATCCTGTTTAGGATTTGTTCTTGGATCTGAGAATTTATAGATTTGATGAAAAAAATTCAGCCACTATTTCTTAATTTCTTTTTCTGCTTTCCTCTCTCTTGACTCCACTTTCTGTTATTTACTTTGTGTACAGAATCTGGTTGTTTGTGCATCTGAACAGTAACTGTAACAGTTTTATGCTTAATCAAAAAATGAAAATCTTGAACCAGACAGCTATTAAATAGGTTTACTCTTGCCACCTTGGAATCTTAGGTCTTTTCTCCCTATTTTCCGTAACTTATTCAGGGGATTTAAATGCTTAGAAAAATAACCACCATCAATATTACCAACTAAGGAAACTCAGCTTGCATTTTTCAAACATATAAGATGGAAACCATCAAGTTTAAAATGTTATATCCCAATCCCACTTGAATCTACCGTCTTGTTAGTATTCACCTACCCTTCATCTGGCTCATTAGGTAAGATAATGAAAAAGAAATACAAGTTACAGAAACATCTCTTGATGGTTTTCTGCACTTGGATTATATACTCACCAACAAAGTAATACGTAGTTACTTAATCTCCTTCCATTTTTGTTTTACTGATTCCCTCACATTTGATTTGCCATTCCTTTCCCTTCTGTTCTCTAAAAAGAATATGACATTCTTACTGGTGGAGAAATGTTCCTTTTTATTTATAAAGCATGAACTTAGTTTGACTGTCAATAGTGCTTTTGGCTCTTAAAAGATGTTCTGGATCACGAAAGAGAACTATAGGAGTGAACAAAACTTTCCATATCTTTTTATTTGAGCTTCCTACATGATAAGGGAAAATACCCAGGGTCTTCTCGTTGACAGTATTCCATACACACAAAAGAAGAAATCTGAGATCCTGTTCCAGTTGAGCCCCATTTAATGCATGATTTTGTTGTTTCTTTCTTTTTCCCGTAGGGAGAAGAAAATTGAGGGACTGAACTTTATTAGATGCTTAGCTGCTTTTCATTCTGAAATATTGAACACAAAGTTGCATGAAACAAATTTTGCAGTACTTCAAGAGGTAATCCTATGTTTCAGCTGAGTTAAGGATTGTTTGAATAACAGTGTATAAATATGCCACATTTATTTGACCTTAGAAAAGCTGTACTAAATGAAATCAGTAGGCTTATATGTAAAGTAACTAATGCCTTACTTTGCCACATTTGAAAAAATTGATAAAATGTTGATATTTTTAGGAAATAATACAATACATATTTAAAGCACGTTACTTTGATAGTAAATTTGGTTTCAAAGTCATTATTACTGATTTTCTTTCAGAATTTCAGCAAAATGTACATTTTGGAAATTTTTTTTTTTAACATCTTTATTGGAGTATAATTGCTTTACAATGGTGTGCTAGTTTCTGCTTTATAACAAAGTGAATCAGTTATACATATACATATGTTCCCATATCTCTTCCCTCTTGCGTCTCCCTCTCTCCCACCCTTCCTATCCCACCCCTCTAGGTGGTCACAAAGCACTGAGCTGATCTCCCTGTGCTATACAGCTGCTTCCCACTATTTTACGTTTGGTAGTGTACATATGTCCATGCCACTCTCTCACTTTGTCACAGCTTACCCTTCCCCCTCCCCATATCCTCAAGTCCATTCTCTAGTAGGCCTATGTCTTTATTCCTGTCTTACTCCTAGGTTCTTCATGACATTTTTGTTTTTTTCTCTTAGATTCCATATATATGTATTAGCATATGGTATTTGTCTTTCTTTTTCTGACTTACTTCATTCTGTATGACAGACTCTAGGTCCATCCACCTCACTACAAATAACTCAATTTAGTTTCTTTTTATGGCTGAGTAATATTCCATTGTATATATGTGCCACATCTTCTTTATCCATTCATCCGATGATGGGCACTTAGGTTGCTTCCATCTCCTGGCTATTGTAAATAGAGCTGCAATGAACATTTTGGTACATGACTCTTTTTGAATTATGGTTTTCTCAGGGTATATGCCCAGTAGTGGGATTGCTGGGTCATATGGTAGTTCTATTTGTAGTTTTTTAAGGAACCTCCATACTGTTCTCCATAGTGGCTGTACCAATTCACATTCCCACCAGCAGTGCAAGAGTGTTCCCTTTTCTCCACACCCTCTCCAACATTTATTGTTTCTAGATTTTTTGATGATGGCCATTCTGACTGGTGTGAGATGATATCTCATTGTAGTTTTGATTTGCATTTCTCTAATGATTAATAATGTTGAGCATTCTTTCATGTGTTTGTTGGCTATCTGTATATCTTCTTTGGAGAAATGTCTATTTAGGTCTTCTGCCCATTTTTGGATTGGGTTGGGTTTTTTTTGTTATTGAGCTGCATGAGCTGCTTGTAAATTTTGGAGATTAATCCTTTGTCAGTTGCTTCATTTGCAAACATTTTCTCCCATTCTGAGGATTGTCTTTTCGTCTTGTTTATGGTTTCCTTTGCTATGCAAAAGCATTTAACTTTCATTAGGTCCCATTTTTTTATTTTTGTTTTTATTTCCATTTCTCTAGGAGGTGGGTCAAAAAGGATCTTGCTGTGATTTATGTCATAGAGTGTTCTGCCTATGTTTTCCTCTAAGAGTTTGATAGATTCTGGCCTTACATTTAGGTCTTTAATCCATTTTGAGCTTATTTTTGTGTATGGTGTTAGGGAGTGTTGTAATCTCATACTTTTACATATACCTGTCCATTTTTCCCAGCACCATTTACTGAAGAGGCTGTCCTTTCTCCACTGTACATTCCTGCCTCCTTTATCAAAGATAAGGTGACTATATGTGCGTGGGTTTATCTCTGGGTTTTCTATCCTGTTCCATTGATCTATCTTTCTGTTTTTGTGCCAGTACCATACTGTCTTGATTACTGTAGCTTTGTAGTATAGTCTGAAGTCAGGGAGCCTGATTCCTCCAGCTCCATTTTTCGTTCTCAAGATTGCTTTGGCTATTTGGGGTCTTTTGTGTTTCCATACAAATTGTGAAATTTTTTGTTCTAGTTCTGTGAAAAATGCCAGTGATAGTTTGATAGGGATTGCATTGAATCTGTAGATTGCTTTGGGTAGTAGAGTCATTTTCACAATGTTAATTCTTCACAATGTTAATTTTTTTTAGGTGAAAAATTTACGCTCTGGAGTTTCTCGTGCTGCTGTGGTTTGTTTAAGTGACCTTTTCACTTACCTGAAAAAGAACATGGATCAAGAACTAGATAATACAGTAAAAGTTTTGTTGCATAAATCAGGAGAATCAAATACATTTATAAGAGAAGATGTTGACAAGGCATTGAGAGCTATGATCACTAATGTAACTCCTGCACGTGCAGTTGTTTCTCTTATCAATGGAGGACAAAGGTAATGTTCAAAATAATCTGGACATGTCCTTAAACTAAAAATACAGTTGCTTGTAATCTGGGGTATAGGAAAAAAACAAGCAAATTTCAATGTTATTTCAGTCAAAAAACATGTATTAAATAATTCCTACATGATAAACATCATATTAGGTACTAAGCATACAGAGGATAATATTGTTATTCTAATGTTACTTACATTCATACATCTGGAGCTAAATAAATGTCAGTGATTATGAGTTTTGTTTTTAACTTCTTGGGGAGGGATAGCTAATGCAAATAATTTGTCATTTTAGCCTGCAAGAATGATTGCTGAGGCTTAGGAGTAATCATTTGACTTTTAAGGTATATCTTTGAAAAATTGTTTATACATCAACTCTATTTTAATTGACCACGTTTCCCTGTAGCCATTTACACATTGCGGTAAGAAGATGTGCAGCCCAGCACTTATCAGATGTAGTAAAATTTATGGAACCAGAGCGTATTCTATCTGGAACAAAGGATATGGCTGACCGTATATTACCAGCTGCTGCTAAATTTGCTCAGGACAGCTCACCAGAAACCAGGTGAGTAGCTGCTAATAGTATTTGCTGAATCTCTTACTTTAAGGGCTTAAATGGCGTACTTTAAGGGCTTAAATGTCTTACTTTAAGGGCTTAAACAAAGGCTAAAGAAGAATGAACATTTTTCTAAATGGAAAAGTGGGATCCCCAGGGATTAGTGCTGGGGGATGATCTTATTTAACCAGTTTGTAAATGGTCTTGAGGGAGTGCACAGTGAATTCTCCAAATTTACAGATGACACTACATACTTCTGGGTAGTGAGATGCTGTGTCACAGGGATGATCTGCATGAAAATGGCACAAGACTGTATGAGTGGGCAGAAAAGTGGCTGAAGAACTTCATTGTGGGCAAATGTAAGGTAATGCCTTTAGGGGAAAATGATATATTTTCCAAGTAGCCTGGTAAAATCAAGGAAAAATACAGGAAGCAAAATGGATAACATGAGATACGTTCACTTAGAAAATTCCATGAATTTCTGATTGCTGTCTGTACTTGAAGAATAGTTTTATGAAGGTTAAGAACAATCAGAGAAAGATAACAAAATAATTAAGATGTGGATGGTACTATAGCTGTAATGCTGACAGAAGTTTTGGAAGTAGTCAGAAGCCAAGGTTCAACTCCTAGCTCCAGTCACTGTCTGCCCTAAGCAAGTTACTTAACCTCTGTTAGCCTCTGTTTCCTCGTCTATCAAGTTAGTAAGGTTGGACCAGATATTTATAATGTCCCATACAAAATCTAAAAATTATGGCAGTTATATATGATCATAGATTAAAGGAAGAAGGTAGGATCCTGACTTCATGGAGACTAAAAAGGAAAGAAGGATATCAAACTTTTAACATTTTAAGACAAAGATATTCAGTACTTTAGGTAACTACAGTTAATCTTGTGGAAGTCATTATGCCAAAAGCTAACATAGAAAGTAGATATATTCATTTTCTGTCGCTGCATAACAAATAACCACAAATATAGTGATTTAAGGCAACACAGATTTTTTTAGCTTACCGTTCTTAGGTTAGAAGTCTGGCATGCTCAACTGGGTTCTCTGCTTAGGGTTTCAAAAGGCTGAAATCAAGGTAATAACAGTGCTGGGCTCTTATCTAGAGGCTCTATAGATGAATCTGCTTACAAACTCATTCAGGTTTTTGACCAATTTCAGTTTCTTGTGATTATAGGACTGAGGTCCCTGTTTCCTTGCTGGCTGTCAGCGAGGGTCCTCTCTCAGCTCCCTTAAGGCCACCTGAATTCCTTCTCACACAACCCACTCCATCTTCAAGCCAGCAACAGCAAGTTGAATCCCTCTCATGCTTGGAATCTCTTTGACTTCTTTTTCTTCTACCAGCCACAGAAAGTTCTCTGCATTTAAGGGTTCATGTGATTAGATTAGGTTCACCCAGATAATCCCCCTATCTTTTTTTTTTTTTTTTGTGGTACACGGGCCTCTCACTGTTGTGGCCTCTCCCGTTGCGGAGCACAGGCTCCGGACGCGCAGGCTCAGCGGCCATGGCTCACGGGCCTAGCCGCTCCGTGGCATGTGGGATCTTCCCAGACCGGGGCACGAACCCATGTCCCCTGCATCGGCAGGCGGACTCTCAACCACTGCGCCACCAGGGAAGCCCAATCCCCCTATCTTAAAGTCAACTGTGCCATATAACATAATCCTGGAAGTTATTTCTCATCATATTCATAAATTGTAGGAATTAGAGCAGGACATCTTTGGGGGAACCATTTTAGAAGTTCTGCATACTACAGTAAAGTTCAAAACAATTTAGGAGGGCTGGATCATAATAGAGTAGTTAGGAACAAAATAAAATTTACAATAGCTGTTTTGTGTACATCTTAACCTTTCCTTAATGGCATAGTAACTTTTCTAATCCATTTTGTCATTTCTTAGATTCTTATTTGAAATTTTAAAATTACAAAATAATTACAACTTTCCAGTTTTAGTATTTCTTACACTTTGTGTCCCTTTTGCATGTTTACTTGTTTGCTTTAGCCATTCCCATATCATTAAGGCCTATGATAGACCTACAGTCCTTAACATTCTGGGATAAACTTCAGAGTCACCTTTGAAACTATAACTGATTAGGAGCTACTTATCCGGGTGTTGACCTTATTCTGGTTGTGGGGCAAGAAAAGTAATTTTTATTCTTTGTTATTAACCTCCCTTTCTGTAATTTCACTACATTTGAAGGAGTCTGGTTGATATAAATGATGCTGAGATCATCCTATTCATCTCCCCCACAAAAGCCTTGCCTTCCCTAGTTTTTCTAGTGTCATAATTCCAAGTTGTAGGTAAAAGTATAACTGTAATTATTTTAGGGCCAAGCCTCCTTGAAGAATAATAATGTATTTTTATTATGAAGTACTATACCGACCACCCCATCCAAAAATATCTCCAGTATGCACTTCCACCATATCATTTACCCATTAGAATGATATCTTGGCTTAAGGTATTATCCTAAAAGAATTATTTTAAAATTCATATAGCATAAAAAACCTAGTTTGGAGAACATTAGACATTCATTAATATATCAGCCACGATTTACCAACTAACTTTGGTTGTATTTTAAGTAGCAAAGAATAGGTTTTTGAAGAATTGAAACCCAGGTAAGTTTTGGCAGGAAAAGGAAAAGAGAGAGGGTCGGCAATACAAAACCTTTGGAAGGTTGTCTCAGGCCAGAACATCTGGCCAGCAAGTGAGCAGCAAAAGGTCACCGAGCAAGGAGCGCAGGACAAAGACACAGTTCTCTTAATTCATAGTTCTGCCAAATGCCAGCCTTGATATGGACCCTCGGGTGCCTGAAAAATAGAGTCAGAGCTTTTGGCTCTGATCTGACACATAGCTAAAAGATTTGAAGCCATGTTTTTTTAAAGATGGGTGGCAAGAGAATGCTGTGTTTTCTAATCCAGTTAGTGTAACTACATTTCAATGACTTATTTAAAATAGAGATGATAATCTTGATGTTGATAGGTTTTTTCTATTGGAAAAAAAATTGTATCTAAGGACAGAAACTGAGCTTGTTAAGATTTATAGAATTATTTATGTATTTCTTAAATATCCATAGGTATTATGGCCGAAAGATGCTTTTCCTCATGATGTGTCATCCTAACTTTGATAAAATGCTTGAAAAGTATGTCCCATCTAAAGATTTGCCATATATTAAGGAATCTGTTAAAAGCTTAAGGCAAAAGGTATGTAGAAGAAGTTTATTTTATAAACAACTTTAAAAACAAAGTTCATTTGCTGAGGAAGGTAAAGGATAGAAATAATTACTTCTTTGATTATTTCTGTTAACCATTTAGAATATATCTACAGTAGCATTTCAACAACTGCAGTACTGAGTAGACATTCATAGTGTCAGTAGATGTTTATTGAACAGAAGCTTGATATTTGGTAGAATGTAGTGTGGTTTATTGGAATTACAAGACAGGTTTGAATCACAACTCAGAATTAGCAACTATATAATCTTAGGCACATCATTTCTTTAACCCAGAATTTTTATTTTTATAAAATGAGGATAATGATGTTTATTACAATTGATTCCTACTTTACCTTGTACGTTCTACCATTAGAGCTCCTACCACACTGTGGAGTGTTGATAAGGAGATCCTTGAGGGGAAGCCCCATGTCTTATATATCATGACAGATAATGGGGATTCAAAAATGTCTGTAAAATGCGTGACTGAGGGAATATCAAGTGAAATGAAATGTGAAAAGTGTCTTATAATAAAGTAATCTGTTTACACATTGTTTTTTGCAAAAATGTGCTTAATTTAATAATGTAGAATTTTTCTGTGTTAATTTATGTTATTCCTCTCTGGTAAGCTTAGGCAAAGGATTCATTTATGAAGGGATACTACTTCAAATATGTATTGTGGTAAACATTTTAGAGCATTTTTTTCTTCCTATTGATATTAAAGATTTCAGCTTAATTCATATAGAATTTATCAAAATAACCATGCAAAAAGATTGTCTTACTAAAATGAGGCAGATTATATCTGTGAGTTATTTCAAGTACAGGTATCAGGAAAAAAAAGAGGTTTTAAATAGTTCTTTCGAAATGTTTATTTTCATACTAGTGTTGCATAGGAATTCATTGTTTATATAATGTGTTCATATTTTCTGTATAGATTTTAAGCTTGAAGAAGAGTAGTTACAAAACATAGATGTTAAGTTTTGTATTTAAACAGTTTTACCAAGCCAATATCATTTCCTAGTAGTTGGGTACATATTTTGTTAATTTACTACTAATTACAAGATAGTTTACATATCTGAAACCCTTTAAAGCACAAGTATAGCAGATTATTAAAATGCTTTCAACCATAAGAGATCAACAATGACTGCTATGAAAATTCCATTGTACACATTCTTTCACTTTACAAGTTTTAAGACTTTTATTACACTGCCTTTCTTATAGGGTTTGGGAGAGATACCACTAGATACTCCTTCAGCAAAAGGAAGACGATCTCATACTGGCAGTGTTGGAAATACAAGGTCATCATCTGTTTCTAGAGATGCTTTCAATTCAGCTGAAAGGTAGAAGCGTTTGCTTGTCCACATTATTACAGAAATTACTCCCTAATAGTGATGATAGTCTATTTGAATGTTTTCATGAACTATCCCAGGGGTATTTGTCAAAATTTAATGGAGTTTTAAAAGTTGGTAAGGATTTAGAAAGTGTGAGGTAGTTAGATTTAATAAGGTAATTGTATATTCACAGCAACTTGCTTTTACATGAGCTAAACATTAGTAAAACTTTAGTGTTATTGAACTTGTCAATAGTTGACCAGTGTTGGACAACTCTGATTAATTTTTTCAATTTATAGGCTTTACTTCCCCCCTTGATTATAAAAGTAATACATAATTATGGTTAAGGGGGAAAAACACTTGAGAAAATACAAACATTAAAAGAATTTAACGGGGGGGTGGTGGTGGGATGAGTTGGGAGATTGGGATTGACATATACAGTAATATGTATAAAATAGATAACCAAAAAGAACCTGCTGTATGAAAAATAAAATTCAAAAGAATAAAAATAAAAAAAGGAGAAAAAAAAAGTAAGTGAAAAGAGTGGATATATGTATATATATAACTGATAAACTTTGCTGTACAGCAGAAATTAATGCAACATTGTAAATCAACTATAATGTAATAAAAATTTAAAATAAAAAAAAAAGAATTTAACCAATCACATAATATCACCAACTAGGAAAAAAAACTACTCTTAAAATTTTTATAAATATAATTGTATATGTAATTGCATAACCTGTTTAAGCTATTTAGCAATATTTAATAGATTGATTATATAACTTATAAAAATCTTTCAGAATTATTATGATCTCTGGTATATTTTAAAATATATTTTAAACATTACTTTAAAAATTATATGAGTAGATACATAGGTATCTTTCATATTTTCTATATTTGTGTGTCTTTGGATAATAAATTTTACAAAAAATAAAAATCAATGGAATTTTGGAACTTTGTTATTCAAAGTGTACTTCACAGAGGGACGTGTAATGTACAACATGATAAATATAATTAATGCTGCTGTACGTTATATATGAAAGTAAATCCTAAGAGTTCTCATCACAAGGAGAAAAGTTATTTATTAAAAACATTTTTTTCTGTTTCTTTAGGTGCAACTAAACTTATTGTGATAATCACTTCATGAGATATGCAAATCAAATCATTATGCTGTATACCTTAAACTTGCACAGTGCTGTATATCAATTATATCTCAATAAAATTGGAAGAAAAAAAAGTGTGGGATAAACAAAGTCTTGCTTAGACGAAAAATGAGGGAATTTGTTTCCATTAGACTTGCTCTGCAAGAAATGTTGAAAGAGTTCTTTAGAGGAAATAATATACTATAGGAACTAGTTTGCTTCCAGAGCAGAGACTGTGTATGCCACGTTATTCTATAGCTTGGAAGGACCAAACCACTTTGGGGCAAAAGTTTCAAAACAAAATGTGAGAGAAGATGTGTATTTATGTTTCTTTTAATTATTTTAGAATGAATTATTATTTAATTTATGAGGACTCTAGAGGAAATCGCTGACTTCTTCATGCAGTAAATAGGGCCTACTTCCAGGACCTTACCAATGAGGGGCTCATTTCACCTGCCACCTCAGCTCTTTTCTCCTCCTCAATACCCTTCTCAGTCTGATTGACTTCATTAGTCTGTGGGCCCTTTTTGCCCCATTTCTTGCCTCCTAGGGTCCTGCTTTTCCTCAGTTGGCCACTTTTCTCACTGCACTTTAGCTCCCTTCTTCTCTTCTCTCTTCTCTCTTCTTCTCTCATGGCATCTTCACCTCCGTGTCCAAGGCCTCAGTTCCTCAGTGCTGGGTTTTCTCTGCATGGGGTGTGGCCTTCTGTAGCTGTTGTTCAAGTCTTCTATACCCTAACTGATTTTCTGTCTACTTGTTCTATTAATTGCTAAGATAGGAGTATTAATATCTCCAACTGTAGTGGATTTTTTTATTTATACTTTAAGTTCTGTCATTTTTTGCTTTATGTATTTTGATGCAATGTGCTTATGTTCAGGTATTTAGGATAGTTGTGACTTTTTGATGAAACGACCTTTTTATCCTTATGAAGTCTCTCACTTTTTCCTGAAGTCTACTCTGTCTAGTATTAACCATTTTATTGTAATAGTGTTTACATGATATGTCTTTTTTTTTTAATAACAGTGTTGTGGAGATGTAAGTCATATAACACATAATTCACCTATTTAAAGCATACAATTTAATGTTTTTTGTATATTCACTGAGTTGTGCAGCCATCATTACAGTTAATTTTAGAACATTTTCATCACCTCTAAAAGAAATCCCATGCTCATTAATAGTCACTATCATTTCCCTGCAACCCCCCCATTCCAAGCCCTAGGCAATATGCCTTCTGTTTCTGTGGATTTGCATATTCTGGGCATTTCATACAGATGGAATCATATGATACGTGGTCTTTTGTGACTGATTCCTTAGACTTGGCATTATGTTTTTAAGCTTTATCCAAGTTGTAGCATATATCAGTACCTCATTCGTTTTTACAACTAGATAATATTCCATTGTATGGATACACTACATTTTGTTTATCCATTCATTAGTTGATGGATATTTGGGTTTTGTTGTGGACATGTTTGCAATTCTCTTGGGTATAAGGAGTGGAATTGCTGGGTAGTAAGATAACTGTGTTTAAACTTTTGAAGAACTGTCAGACTGTTTTCCAAAGTGGCTCCATTTTACAGTCCCACCAGCAATAGTAAGAGGGTTCCAATTTCACCACACCCTCATCAATACTTGTTATTTTCCATGTAGGTGTAAACTGGTTTCTTATTTGACAAAGAGTCTCTCTTTGACAAACTTTAGACAGCCTCCTCTGAGCCCTCTTTTACACCAGGCCTCATCCTTGGGCCATGTCCTTGGCCTGCCTAAGCTAGTCTTAGTTAAGAATCCTGCTAAGTCATTTCCTTCTACCCCTTCATACTTATCACCCTTGATATCTGAGCAGGTTCCTCATCCTCCATCTTTGATATATAAGTATCTGGCTTGTCTTCAGCAAAAATCTTGTTAGACCAGCTTAGTAAGAAACCCCCTACTCTTGATGTCTACTCTTAGTAATCTTCCATCCACTGACCCTCTCAATCTTGGCTATAAATCCCCAGTTATCAAGTTTCAGAATAAATTTTTCAAAGTATGTTTTTTGTAGATCGTATGTGATTAGGTCTTGCTTTTGTATCCAGTCTAACAATCTCTGCCTTTTAATTGGGATGTTTGACCATTTATATTTGATGTTATTGTTCATATGGTTGGGTTTAAGCCTATCATCTTTTTTTTTTTTTTTTTTTTTTTTTTTTCGTGGGCCTCTCACTGTTGTGGCATCTCCCGTTGCTCCAGGCACGCAGGCTCAGCGGCCATGGCTCATGAGCCCAGCCGCTCCGCGGCATGTGGGATCTTCCCAGACCAGGGCACGAACCCATGTCCCCTGCATCGGCAGGCAACTCTCAACCACTGTGCCACCAGGGAAGCCCCTTTTATGCTATTTTTGTCATGCATTTAACTTCTACATACTATAATCCCCACAATACATTATTGTAATATTTGCTTTGAATAGTCTATACATTGTATAATTAATAATGTTGCCATGAACTATTTTCATTCATTCTTTTTTCCCCCAATTTTATTGCGATACAATTGAAAAATAACATTGTATTAGTTTAAGGTATACAGCATGATTTAATATGTAAATATATTGTGAAATGATTACCACAATAATAAATTTAGTTAACATCCGTCACCTCACATAGTTACAATTTCTTTTTCTTTCCTTGAGAAATTTTAAGACCTACTCTCTTAGCAACTTCCAAATCTACACTATTGTCACCATACTGTACTTTACATCTCCAGAACTCATTTATCTTACAACTGGAAATTTTTATCTTTTGAGTCTCTTCACCCATTTTGCCCACCCTTTAACCCCTGCCTCTGGCAACCACCAATCTGTTCTCTGTATCTATGAGTTTGGTTTTTTAGGTTTAAGTGAGATCATACAGTATTTATCTATCTCTGACTTATTTCGCTTAGCATAATGCCCTCAAGATCTATTCATGTTGTCACAAGCAGCAAGACTTCCTTGCTTTCTAGGGCTGAATGTATATGTATATACCACATTTTCTTTATTCATTCATCTGTCAGTGGACACTTAGGTTGTTTCCATGTCTTGGCTATGGTAAATAATGCTGCAGTGAACATGAGGATGCAGATATATTTTAGAGATAGTGATTTCATTTCCTTAGGATATATTAATCAGAAACGGAGTTCCTGAATTATATGGTAGTTTGTTTTTTTTTAAAGACCCTGGTGAGGCATAGTTAGAGGCCTCTTTACCCAGTTGTTATTTTCCAAAACAGTGAATGGCTGCCTCACTCCCTTTCCTGCACTTGGAGTTCTTCATGGTAGTTCTATTTTTAATTTTTTTGAGGAACCTCCATACTATTTTCCATAGTGGCTGCACCAATTTACATTCCCACCAAGAGTGCACAGGGTTCCCTTTTCTCCACATCCTCACCAATACTTGTTATTTCTTGTCTTTTTGATAGTAGCCATTCCAGCAGGTGTGAGATAATATCTCACTGTGGTTTTGATTGCATTGCCCTGATGATTAATGATGTTGAGCACCTTTTCATGTACATGTTGGGCATTTGTGTCTTCTTTGGAAAAATGTCTACTCAGTTCCTCTGCCTATTTTTTAATCAGGTTGTTTGTTTTTTTGCCATTGAATTGTATGAGTGCCTCTTATACTTCGGATATTAGCCCCTTATCAGATATATAATTTGCAAATATTTTCTCCCATTCTGTAAGTTGCCTTTTAATTTTGTTGATGGTTTCTTTTGCTGCGCAGAAGCTTTTTAGTTTGATGTAGTCCCAGTTGTTTGTTTTTACTTTTGTTGCCTTACTTTTGTTGTAAAATCCAAAAAATCATTGTCAAGACTGATGTCAAGGAGCTTATCCTCTATGTTTTCTACTAGGAGTTTTATGGTTTCAGGTCTTACATTCAAGTCTTTAACCCATTTGGGTTGATTTTTGTGTATGGTGTAAAATAGGGGTCCAGTTTCACTGTTTTGCATGTGGCTGTTTGGTTTTCCCAGCACCATTTAAAAGACTATGCTTTCCCGTTGTATATTCTTGGTTCCTTTATCATAAATTAATTGACCATATATCATAAACTAATTGTGTGTTTATTTCTAGGCTCTACTTTGTTCCATTGATCTATGGGTCTCTCTTAAACTAGTACCGTACTGTTTTGATTACTACAGCTTTGCAATATAGTTTGAAATCAGGAAATGTGATGCCTCCAGTTTTGTTCTTTCTCAAGATTGCTTTAGCTAATTGGGCTTTAGTGGTTCCATTCAAACTTTAGAATTATTTGTTCTAATTTTGTTATTTCAATAGGGATTGCATTGAATCTGTAAATTGCCTTGAGTAGTATGGTCATTTTAATAATCTTAATTCTTCCAATCCATGAGCATGGAATGTCTTCCATTTATTTGTGTCTTCTTCAATTTCTTTCATTTTGAGTGTGGAGCTTTTTCACCTCCTTGGTTAAATTTATTTCTAGGTATTTTATTCTTTTTGATGCATTTATAAATGAGATGGTTTTCTTAATTTCTTTTTCAGATAGTTGGTTGTTAGTATATAGAAATGCAACTGATTTTTATATGTGAATTTTGTATCCTGCAACCTTACTGAATTTTTCATTAGTTCTAACATTTTTTGGTGACATCTTTAGAGTTTTTTTATATAAAATATTATAACATCTGGAAATAGAGATAATTTTACTTCTTTCTTTCCAATTTGGATGCCTTTTATTTCTTTTTCTTGATTAATTGCTCTGGCTTGGACTTCCAATACTATGTTGAATAAGAATGGAAAGAGTAGGCATCCCTGTTTTGTTCCTGAGATTAAAGGAAAAGCTTTCAACCCTTCACTGTTGTATGATGTTGTGGGCTTGTCATATATGGCCTTTATTATCTTGAGGTATGTTCCCTCTATACCCAAATTGTAGAGAGTTTTTATCGTGAATGGAAGTTGAATTTTCCAGATGCTTTTTCTGCATCTATTGAGATGATCATATGATTTTTATCCTTCATGTTGTTAATGTGATATATTATATTGATTGACTGGTGGATGTGGAACCATCCTTGCATCCCTGGGATGAATCCTATTTGGGTCATTGTCTATAATTCTTTTAATGTATTGTTACTAATACTAAGTCATTGAAATAGTAAATCCCACTGGTCTTGAGATTCTAATTTTCCCAGGCATATTCACATGGCTATTTTTCAGAAAAGGATTGACATATCGGGCCTGAGACTGGTATCCTTGGAAAGGCCAGCTTGTGAGGTTAGCCTTTGGCTAGCATCTGGAAACTAGAATTTCAGGAGGATTTCCCCCCCATTCTTTAACTTGATAAGAGTAATTTACTGTGCCTCTATTATTTAGGCAAACAGTATGGTTAAAGCTGAAGACCTGCTTTCCTTCTGGGAGTCTAGAATTTTGGTATGTCCAAGGCAGAGGACCACCCATGACCAACTACCCATAAAAATCCTGGGCACAGAGCCTCTAATAAGCTTCTTTGGTAGAAAACATTTCATATGTGTTGTCACAGTTTGTTGCTGGAAGAATTAAGTTTATACTGTGTGACTCCACAGGGAAAGGACTCTTGGAAGTTTCCATCTAGTTTCCTTCAGACTTTTACCCCATGCACCTTTTCCCTTTGCTGATTTTGCTTTATATCCTTCTGCTGTAATAAATCTTAACCATGAGTAAAGCTACGTGCTGAATCCTGAGTTCTCCCAGAAAATCACCAAACCCAGGGGAGATATTAGGGACCCCCAACACAGGTATCGTGGCTATGGGTTAAGTCATTTTTTGAATTTTTCAAAAATGAATACATGATGAGAATTATTCATTGTGTTTGTGTTTTACCTTTCTTTCACTTTAGAGAGGTAACTGAAATTCGTGAAATCACCAGAAAATCAGTTCCCCGCAATTCCTTAGAAAGTGCTGAGTACATTAAAGTCATAACAGGTTTATTAAATGCAAAAGACTTTCGTGATCGTATTAATGGGATTAAGCAGCTTTTATCAGATACTGAAAACAATCAAGAGCTTGTTGTTGGAAACATTGTGAAGGTAAGGACTGTCAAAATTAATTTTCATTTTCAATCTGTGGTTAATAAGGTTCATTAGCATAAAAAATTGCCCTTTTTCTTAATATTATATATATATATTACTGTAAAGTGTTAAACTTAGTGAAAAGAATGCACTGCTTAGGTTTTGCAATGTTAAAAGCATTCTAGAACAATTGAAAGTAATTGAGGAAAAAGGTAAGAAAATAGGTTTATTTGTTTGACTCGTCCCACTAGATGGTAACTCCTTGAAAGCTCTGTATTCTCAGAGCTCTTAGAACCTGGCATTCAGTAAATATATGTTGAATGAGGGAGTTCCTTGTTGGCCTAATGGTCATTATTCCGGGCTTTCACTGCCATGGCCTGAGTTCAGTCCCTGGCCGGGGAACTGAGATCCCCGCAAGCCATGAGGTATGACCCAAAAAAAAAAAAATTGCTGAGTTAATCAATAAATATTTTAAAAACCAGGGCATTTAAGAGAGTTGATATTACTAAGGAATAGTTAATAAAAGTTTTCATATGTAGGTTAGAAATCTGCATATGCTAATTTTTATATATTATGTTAATATATATTTATAAATATATATTTATATTTTATAATTTGTATAGGAAGACAAGAAGCAATAGAAAGGGAGACAGTAGTAAATTAATAAATGTTAGTGGTACCAGAGTATAGATTACTTATGCTTCATCAGAGTTTAGTTCAGTTAATCCCATTAGTAATTTATTCATTAAATTCCATTTTAAATTTGTATTAGGTTCATTAAACTTGGCAAACATACTATAACAACTCTATTCTAGTGGTCGTGTCTCTTAATTTTCAGAAGAAAAGAACCATGTTACCATGTCATGGGAATCAGAAAGTTACATTTTCTGATATCTGTTGAGTAATTTTCATATATCTATATCTATATATATCAGGAATTATTAGTTAATAGTCTTGGTTTCACAGAATAGCTCTTCCCTCACCTGATATAGGTAAAGAATTGCTTAGCATTCACTTTATTATATCTTGAAGTTATGAAAGCTAAGAATTAAAAGAGCAAGGAACAATTGTTTAAGTACTCAGGTTAAGAGGTAATAATAAAAACTTAACTCTGAAATTGCATCTAAAATTCTCATGAGAAACCTAAACTGAAACTAGATTAAATCTCTATAGTAAAATGGACATGTCTACTTCTGTTACAAATAGAGAAAAGAATAGAAACTTTTCTTAAGTTTTTAAAGTTAGCTAAACCTGTACATTTCAGAAAACAGCATTTTTATCACATTTATAGTAAATCAGTTATCTGTGTACTGAACCAAATTTCTCAACCTTAATTTAGTAGGATGTCTTTTTAGGTGATGTTTGAAGCCTTCTCTTTTTGCTATAAGAAGACTGGACACTTAGATTTAGCATCAACATTTTTATAAAGTTCCTATTATCTAAGTTCAAGTTAAGTAAGATGTGTGTGTGTTTTTAAATAGTACATTTCTCCTTTAGTAGGATGGATACTATGAAATGTCATAAGGAATTTAAATATAATAGATATCAACATTATTTCACTTTAAATAATTTACCAATTTACTTCCAGATCTTTGATGCTTTTAAATCTCGACTTCATGATTCCAATAGTAAAGTAAACCTGGTGGCTCTAGAAACAATGCACAAAATGATTCCTTTGCTTAGAGACAACTTATCTCCTATAATCAACATGCTCATCCCAGCAATAGTAGATAACAATCTGAATTCCAAGAATCCAGGCATCTATGCTGCTGCCACAAATGTTGTTCAGGCACTGAGTCAGCATGTAGGTAAGAAATCTTACTTTGGCATTCAAATTATTTTGGCTTTACTTTCGTATTTTCTGATTCTACAAATTTTTTTAATACTGAAAACCTAGCTGTTAAATTTTTGTCAATTCATGTTGTGACAGAATTTTTTTTATTTTCTCAGTAAAAGTTTTAATTATTTTTAGTGATTAAATACCATCCCATTAAATTGACTTTCTCTTCCCTTCTTTTTGACTTTTTCAATTCTTATTTTCTACCTCAACTTCATATCTGATACAAAATTAACTCAAAATGGATCACAGATTTAAATGTAAAATTTAACTGTAAGACTTTCAGAACACATGAGAAAATCCTTAGGACCTGTGCTTGGTGAAAAAAAAGAAAAAAGTATGATCCAAAAAAAGTCTATAAATTGGACTTCATCAGAATGTAAAACATTTACTTTGCAAAAGACCTTATTTTTTTTACATGAAAATATTTATTTTTGTGTTACAAAAACAAAAATATATCCAAGCAGATAATGAAATAAACATATTTTTTAAGTGTCCCATCCTGGGCTCTCTGTCCTAGAAGTTAGTAAACAATTCAAGTTTAGGTTGCTTCATACTTGTTCTGGATGCTATGAGGTCTCCATCTTAGAACCATATTTCTATAGTGTAGCTCGTAACTAATTGGACAAGTCATCCTCTATGTCATCATCCCAATTATCCTCCCAGACAAACTGCAGATTTGGAGGAAATATTTGCAAACCACATATCTGATAAATACACATATCTAGAATATATAAAAAACTCTTGGGAATTCCCTGGCGGTCCAGTGGTTAGGACTCCGGGCTTCCACTGTAAGGGGGCCTGGGTTCGATCCCTGGTCGGGGAACTAAGATCCTGCAAGCCGTACGGTACGGCCTGGCCGATAAATAAACAAATAAATAAATAATAAGTAAAGAAGTCTTAAAACTCAACATTAAAAAAAAAAATCTAATTAGAAGATGGGCAAAAGATGTGAAGAAACACTTATATGGATGGCAAATAAACACATGAAAAGATGTTTAACATCCCCAGTCATTAGGGAAATGCAAATACAAATTAAGACCATAATCATTACACAAGTAATCATTACATTAGTCTGTTCGGGTAGTTAAAACAAACTACCACAGCCTGGGTGGCTTAAAAACAACAAACACTTATTTCTCACAGTTCTGGAGCCTGGGAAGTCCAAGATCAAGGCACCAGCAGATTTGGTGTTGAGTGAGGGCCCTCTTCCTGGTTTATAAATAGCCATCTTCTGGCTGTGTCCTCACGTGGTGGAAGGGGCAAGGGAGCTCTTTGGGGTCTCTTTTATAAAGGCACTAATCCCATTCGTGAGGGTGCCACCTTCATGACCTTATTACCTCCCAAAAGCCCCACCTCCAAACACCATCACACTGGGGATTGGGTTTCAACATATAAATTTGAGTGGGGATGCAAACATTCAGTCCACAGCAAGTATTAGAACAGCTAAAATTAAAAATAGTGACAACACCAAATGCTAACAAGGTTGCAAAGAAACTGGATCTCTTACGTTGGTGGTGAGAATGTAAATAAAATGGCATAGCCACTCTAGAAAATTGTTTGGCTGTTTCTTAAAAAACTAAGGATGTACTTACCCATCAGTTGTGTTTTAGGCCTTTATCCCAGAGAAATGAAATCCTATGTCCATGGAAAAACCTGCACATGATTGTTCATAGCAGCTTTGTTTGTAATAGCAAAAAACTAGATATAATTCAGTGTGTTAATGGTGAAAAAAACTGATACATCCATACCATAAAATATTAGTTAGCAATAAAAAGGAATGAATTATTGATACATGAAGCAGTTTGGATGGATCTCAAGGTCATTATGCTGAGTGAAAAACAGCCAGTGCCAAAAGGTCACATGCTGTAGGATTCCATGTGTATAACTTTCTCAAAATGACAAATTTGCAGAGATGGATAACAAATTAGTGGTTATCAGGGTTTAAGGGCAGTTTAGGAGGAGTGGCTAGATGTGACTGTAGATCTTTGGGGTGATAGAATAGTTCTGTATCTTAATTGTACTGATAGTTTCACAAATCTATACATGTGATAAAGTGACTTAGAATTATATACACATATTGTACCAATGTCAGATTCCTTGTTTTGATGTGTACTATAATCATGTAAGATGTAACATTTGGGTGAAAGTACACAAGACCTCTCTGTACTGTCTTTGCAACTTCCTGTGAAACTATGAAATTAGAGATTTGAAAAAAATCAGTAAAGGTAAAAACTATCCCCAAAATTTCAATTCTTTTTTTTTTTTTTTTTCTGATAAACCTATGTACTATCATTTGGAATAAGATGCCTAGGAGATGGGCAGTTCTTTTTCTTTTTTATACTGTATGACAGCTCCTTTAATATTCTGTGAGCTATTTTTATTTCTCATTTGCTGTAAGAATATTACTCTGTTAAGGTTTATAGAGAATTTTAAAAAGTGTTTAACTATGTAGATTAAATCTTTCTAACACACTTGCATTCACTTGCATGGATTTTTTTTCCTTTCAATGCTGTGTAATGGAAAATAAATAAGATCTTGTAACTCTTTAAACATGTGCCTCTGTGTTATTCTTTTTGTTTAGATAATTACTTACTTCTACAGCCATTTTGCACAAAAGCCCAGTTTTTAAATGGAAAGGCAAAACAGGATATGACCGAAAAGCTTGCTGGTAAATATTTTTAAATTGTTATTTCTAAAGAAATAATTTATTGACTAAGGATAAACTGATGGACATTTCAATTCAATTTTAGGATAGCTACTAAATTCAATATCATTATCCAAGAAGTAGAAATAAATTGTATAATGATCCGAAAGAGGACCTTTTAAGACTTTTACCCAAAAATTTTCTTCAAAAGAATTTTATTCCTCTTTTCCCCAGTAAGTGTTTAGTCTTCTTGTTAGTAGAAATAAACAGGATAAATAAAAAGACATTAAAATCAAATATTGGTACAGATGGAAAACTACTATTTCAAATTATGTATTTAATAAAAGGTCCATGAGTTAAAACTGTATATGTCTTGATTTAACTACATTTGGAAAACATTGTGATGAATTTTTGGTTTGGTTTCTGTCTTTACTACTTTTGCCTGTCATATATAGATTTCTAATACTTGAAGATCCCAATCTTTGGGAGCAAAGTTTCTGACTTTACTTTTTTTTAAGATACCAAACATTTCAGGGCAAATGGCATAGGGAAGAAGCTTCGTTTATTTTATATGCTTTTTAATTCTCAGAACTCGAATTTGTTTGTTCTTTTTTTTAACCTCACTGTTTACCATATTTTTGTGTTTCAGATATTGTTACGGAACTTTATCAAAGGAAGCCCCATGCCACAGAACAGAAAGTGTTGGTTGTTTTATGGCACCTCTTAGGGAACATGACAAATAGTGGCTCGCTGCCTGGAGCTGGAGGAAATATACGCACAGCCACAGCTAAATTATCAAAAGCACTTTTTACACAGATGGGTCAGAATCTGTTAAATCAGGCTGCATCTCAACCATCACATATAAAAAAGAGTTTAGAAGAATTGCTTGATATGACAATTTGAAATGAATTACGAATTTTTGATGAAATATGAACAAAACTGTTTACATGATGACAAATGGAAGTTTTTTAAAGTTAGATTTTCAGTGCCTGTACTTCTCATCCCGTAAATTAAGTCAATAGCTATTTTTATTTGCAGCCTATGAGTACACATCTGTCCTATATCAACCCTATCATTTGCACCCATCACACAAAAATCTAAAATAATCTAATCTAATATTCATGAAATCTGAGGCATGTGGAATGAATCCAATTTTAATATTTTTGAGAAAAGTCCTGCTCATTTGCACTATTTTGTAGAAACTGAAATTTGTTGCCCTATATGTACAATTAGACTTTTAATTAAAAATATACTGTTTATTATGTAATCATGTTTTGCTATGTCTCATTACTCAGCCTTATTTTATGAAGTGGAAGAAAAGTCACTGAACTATGTTATCACAAAGTTTTGTGTGCTATTTGTGAAAAACATGTATTTCTGAAATCAGTCTGCTAATATGATTGTGCAGTATTAGCTTGCTTTTGCTGCTGTGTTAATGTGATATATTTGCTTACCATTTGGGTTTAATCATCTATATAATTGTGAAATTTAACAAGTTATAATAAAGCATGACGACCAAAGTTTTAGAAAACATTTAAATATTTTAAATGCACGTTTAAGAAAACGTGTTGAATGTAATTTCCCTATTTTTGTGTGCAAACACTAAATTTTATTTCTATATGTCCTGACATTTATAAAGGTGTTATTTTGCTGCCCAGTTGTGTAATTCTCAAATATAGTGCCAGGTGTTCTATAGCTTTTCTCAGAATTCTTGGGCAACAAGTACTGTATGCATCTTAAAAACGAAAAGGAATGTTATAAAATAAAAGGATTTATTTCTGTAGATGTGTGAGAGGTGTCCTATTTTTCCAACTCCGTATTTGTTAAAATGGGGAAAATATGTATTCTGATATTGACCTATCATTTTCACTTGTTATACTTGATACAATATTGACCTATCTCTATTGACCTAACAATAGACCTGGGTTATAGTTCTAGCTTTACAGAAAATTCACTCTGTGACCTTGGGCAAGTCACTTGCCAGATTTAGGCCTCAATTTTCTCATCTCTAAAATGTGAGGTCTGGACTAGATGATTTTTAAGGTTCCATTTTGCTCTAAAATTCTGTGATTCTATGTTGTAGTTTACTCTAAGATCACTTTATTACCATTGTGAACTACCTTCATTCTTTTTCACTTCTCTGTCACTGACTAGTTTTCTAATGTATTGATATTTGGCTACTTTTTAAATTGTGATTCTTTGTATTATCTGCAATTTCTGAGGAAAAAAGCAAAAAACAAAAAGTTTGAAGCTAATCTGAAAGGAGAGTAAAGATGTGGCTACTTTTTCTGTTTATATACACTGTTTTATAATTAAATACATACTTTTAAAATTCCTTTTCTTCTAAATGTATTTTATTATGTTCCTATAATTTAGGTCCAAAATTGGCAAACATTTTCTGTAAAGGACCAGAAAATCAATATTTTTGGCTTTGTAAGCCACAGATTCTGGCATATTCTTTGTTTTTGTTTTTTTACAGCCCTTTAAAAATGTAAATAAATTCTTGGCTCAGGCCTCTGGCATAGTTTGCCAACACCTGGCTTAGATTCTTTTGACTTCAGTTGTAACTCTGAAATCATTATTAAATTTTGCTTCAACCTTTGTGATATTCATTATTGAAACAATAGTTACAGATTCTAAATTTTATTAATTTTTACCACTGCCCTTGTTTCATTGCAAATGTGCCTAGTAAATTTCCATTGATTGATTGTTGGATATATTGAAATATATAAATTTCAAAGGCCAAAGAAGAGCACTACGTTATTTAAAGCTTAATCATCCCTTATTTTCAGTAGATATAGTTTGAATTTTGCATTGAAAAAAGTACAGTAAATATATCGCTACTAATAATGTGGAAACTTTACTTCACACAATCTGTGTGTTTTTATTATAAAGAAAATAGCCATAATGTAACAGAGTCCCACGCCTAAAAGTTTTTTCTCTGTATTAGTAACTTCTTGATATTGAGCACTCAGAAGTCTAGCATTCTGTTGCCAAGAACTGTTAACCAACCCAGAAATCAAAAAGAATTGGAGACTGATCACTGATGGAAAGAACTAAAGAAAAGCTGAAGGCTTGAATAAATTGAAATAAAGGAATTTGTTTTTTTTTTTTACAAGCAGTGATAGTGATAAAAGTGTAACCCCACCAGCACTGCAACTAAAAAATAAACAGCAAAAAATTTAAATGGCATATTTACCCAATGGAATTGATAGCATATATTTACTAAAAATGTTAATCATTTTAATCACAGGGCCATGTGCACAATGTGTTAAAGGGAAAAAGCCTGACTACAAAATACAGTGTCTCTATTTGTTAAATATATACACACAGAGAAAACAGAACTGGAATTATATACACCGACATGTTAATGGTGGTAATCTGTGGGTAAAGAAGTTATTTTAATATTTTCAGCACACTATTCTGCAATTTCTATTTTCTCAGAAATGAGCAACATGTATTGCCTGTGTAATAAAGTTTAAATGACGATATGGTAATCTGAGGAGAATCTGAAAATAAGGGTAAAGTGAAGAGAAGAAAACATGGCAAAAAAGAGACAGTAGTGAATATCAAAGTGCTAAGGGAGGTAGACAGTGATACGACTAGAAGAGAGATGAGAAGAAAGGGAAGCAAGAAATTGTGAAGGTAAAGAACATAAGACTTTGATTCAGAAAGCATGGATTTGGAACCCAGGTTTACTATTACTTGTTAAACCTTACATATATCCTGCAGTTGGTGTGAGGTACAAAATTAACATGGGATTATGTATAAGAAAGCATTTGTAAACCTCAAATTCTGTGCAAAGGTAACTTATTCCCAGCAGCAAATGAAGTTGAGGAGAGATGGGCAGAAACACTACAGAGATCTTTAGAGCCAAGATAAGCTAACTCTACTTATTTCATTGCTGGTTAGAAGGTTAAATACATCAAACGAAGGCAAAATCATTTAAGTACTATATCAACAAGAATGAATTCAAGTCTCATAATGTGTTCTGTAAAAGAATACCTAAATTCATACTTAAACTCTTCTCTGGGCAACAATGGGATAAACAGATTTCAAAGTGAATTGTAGGTTTAGCAAATAGTCTTTTTTTTTTTCTTATTAAATATGGAATGTGTGAGACAATGTTATGTAAGATGAAGACAATGGTGTGGTATGACCAGTCTTGAATGAGTTGTTCACCTCTATGCATTTACTGGGTGCCTTGGCCTATACTGGGTGCCGAATAAATAGTACTTGAGTAAAATGTTATATACGTTTGAAATTTATTCTGGAGCAATGTTTTCAAGGGTGGGGGTGGTGTATTTTAAAAGTTAACTAGTAGAAGAGGGATAGTTGGATGGAAACACCGATCCAAAGGCCTCCTGTGGCAAATGGATTTCATAGGATGTCCCAGCCTAATGGATAGATAAGGTCTGCCTGTTCAATGTGTTGAAAAAGATTGTGAGGTTCTAGCAAGTTTCAATAGGAAAGAATATAGTGATCTTACTATCCAGGGCTCAGAGCCAGATTCTAGATAGTAAAGGTCTAAAGAATAGTATAACAAGAGTGAGAATTGAAAGAATAGATCTGAAAGGTATTCTGATGGCAGGACTGACTAAATTGATGACATACTTAGATTTGGAACATAAAGGAGTCAAAGTTAAAGAAGTTTCTCACACTAGAGACTGGTGAATGCTGATGCCATTAACTGAAATGGAGAACACTGGAGGAGAAGCAGGTGGTGGAAAAAAGAGGAATGTAATGCTTTCAGACCCCTGTGAGAGAACTGACTCTGAAGGCAGTTCTGAATTTATTGATTGATTGATTTATGGCTGCACCGCCAGGCCTGTGGGATCTTAGTTCCTCGACTAGGGATCGAACTGGGCCATCGGCAGTGAAAGCACAAGAGTCCTAACCACTGGACCGCCAGGGGATTCCCGGCAGAGTTCTGAATTTAAATTACAGCTTTACATTTATTAAATCTATGGCCAAGAGGATAAAAAGAAAGGAAGGAGGAAGGAGGGAAGGGAAGAGAAGAAAGAGAAAAGGAAAAAAAAAACCAACTGGCATGAGCAAAAAGGAAAATTATTTTTATTGATGCTTATAACAGAAGTCAAAGTCTCTGGCTTCAAAGCTGGCTTGACTCAGGGCTCAAATAATGTCTAGAACTAGTTTCTCTCTCCTTCACCCATAGAAACAGCCAATTTCTCTTTATGTCTCGTTGACCAGAATTGGGTCACCCCTTCTATCCCTCAATCAGTCATTGGCAAATAGGAATGGGATTACCACAGTTGGTTTGTATTGATTATGATTCAGCTCCTGGAGTTGGGCACATTATTACCTGATACCTGAAGAAAAAAAAAAAACTTTAAAAAGCAAAATATATACCTAACACAGCAATATGAATATACTTAAAAGAGTAGTATGGGGCTTCCCTGGTGGTTAAGAATCCGCCAGCCAATGCAGGGGACATGGGTTCGAGCCCTGGTCCGGGAAGATCCCACATGCCGTGGAGCAACTAAGCCCATGCGCCACAACTACTGAGCCTGTGCTCTAGAGCCCGTGAGCCACAACTACTGAGACCGCGTGCCACAACTACTGAAGCCCGTGCGCCTAGAGCCTGTGCTCTGCAACAAGAGAAGCCACCGCAATGAGAAGCCCATTCACCACAACGAAGAGTAGCCCCCGCTTGCTGCAACTAGAGAGCCCGCGTGCAGCAACGAAGATCCAACACAGCCAAAAATAAAAAAAAAAGAGTATATGTATGAATATACATGGAATACATAAACAGTAGCTAAACAGCAATACACATACACACACAATATATATTTGCAAATATCAGCAATCTCTTTCACAAGCCATTCATGGTACCCCAGTTGATTTAGCTATTAAAGCCTGAAAACTCAATCACCCTGAAAGAATAACCCCTATCCTCTTCTTGCATTCACATTATTCTCTTTTTGCAGCATTATTTGTGAAGAATGTAGAAATGTCCTAGTCCTTAACTTATAACAACATACAGCCTTACTTCAATCTTGCAACATACTATATCCAGCACTCCATGTCTAGTAAAGATAAAATCCATAATGAAAATGTAGGTATCATGATTTTTAATGGGCAAAATAACAGTATCATAACCCAGGCTTGTGGGATCAGAGAAGATATCTTCAAGGAAGCAACATTTCAAATAAGTTCTGAAGATTGAGTTATTCGACAATGAGAAAAGAAAGGAAAAGCACATTCTAAGTACCTGCAAAGATCAAAAACTAAGAAGATGAAAGAAGTCAATCTTCCATGTGTCACAGTGAGCAGGACAGAGAGGTTTCAGATAAAAGTAGAGGTAAGAACAAGAACAAAATGGTAAACGCAAGGATTTGGATTTTTATCCCCTAGGACCTGTTATAGGAAGTCATGAACAATTACAGATACAGTTTCATAGCCCTGTGACAAGAGAACAAAAAGGCTTGGAATAGGGAAATTGGGGCTGGGGTGGGAGAAATTAAAATGCAAATCTCCCTCTTTCTTTCATTTTGACATTTCTACAGCTGGGAAAACATTACACAGATTAACATTTAACAAATTATTCAGGGGACTTCCCTGGTGGTCCAGTGGGTAAGACTATGGGCTCCCAATGCAGGAGGCCCAGGTTCAATCCCTGGTCAGGGAACTAGATCCCACATGCATGCTGCAACTAAGAAGCCCGCATACTGCAACTAAACGATCCCGCATGGTGCAACGAAGACCCGGAGCAGCCGAAATAAATAATAAAATAAAAAATAAATTATTCAAATTGGAGCATTGTAGGATCCGAATAACTCTCAGGAAGACTGAACTGAGGCGATACCATTTGAACTAAATCTCACAGATCATATAATAGTAGAGAGGGACAATATCCATATTGTGTTTGGATTTAAATCTCCTAGAGCCACAATTTTATTTGCTTTAACCAGTAAGAAAGAACACTAAATACAGGAGTCTAAATGTTTTGAATACAAGAGCCACCACTATTCAATGATGGATTTATTTATGATGTAAATGAATAGCATTCCCTAGAGAAAATATGTTCTGTAATAAATGAGCCATGTGGTGTTTTATGTGCTTTTTCATTGCATGTTACATTTTGAACAGAATAAACAGGAATCTTTACTGAATAGCCCAGAAAGAAGCTGCGACTAACACTGGGTATAAGAAGTTTTTTGCTCTTTTATCAGTCACAATCCCAGAAGGAAATACATGGCTTATCAACATCAGGGTAATTTGAGAAGTGGTTAATAAGGGACTATTTACAATGGTTTAGGGAAACTTGGAATCTGGAAGAAGAAAGTGATACGGAGACCGCATGGAAGGAGCTAGGGGAATAAATACTCTGACCTCACTCCTCTCTTCTGTTCTTCCAGGACCGTGTTGGCCAGACCCAACCAGAAACCATCGAGCAAAGGTCAAGATAGAGAAGGGTGGACAGTTGATTTGGAGAGGCAAATGGAAGAAATCCATTACATTAATAAACAACACCTTTTCCCATCTGTCCCAACTTTTTGTTCTGTTTCTGAATCACCTGACTTTAAATACTGTATTTTAGAACTTGCCACCCTGTAAACTGCACTATTTGGTATAATATCTTTTTTTTCTTCCCAAAGCTTATAATTGTGATATACAATTTCTTTTAAGGTCAACTAAAGCTACATCAAGTAAAAAAAAAAAAATTGAGTTTTCACCTGTGAGGAGAGCAAGCACTGTAGACAGAGGAAAACACACTGAAAGGTTGAGACACATAAAAGGGACATAGACACTTAAAAGGGAACAGTGGGTTTTGTAAATTTATGGGAAGGCAGAAACCAGTAAGAGGGCTGGTGTTATTACGAAGAACTATATTTTCAATGCTAAAATGTTTAGGTTTTTCTTAAAAGCATGGGGGGAAACCAGTGAAGGTTTTTAAGCAGGACCGTGAAAGCAATAGTACTGGCTTGAAAGGTTAAGATGTAGAAAACCAGATAAAGGGAAACAATGAATCTACAGTGAATAAAGCTGAAGAAGCAGGTAGAGTTTTAGAAAATGGCTCTTAGAGGAGATGAGAATCTCAAAGATAATCTTATTTACTGATGAAGAATTTGAGATTACTTTAGGAAAGTTTGAAAAGAACCAGGAGAGAAGTGAAAGCTGTGGCACTCAGAGCCACTGAATGACAGTGTTTGTGGCAAAGTCTGCATGCCTTCCCAATATATCAGAGACCCTTAACTGCTCCTTCCCATAGTGAACATAAACGTCACTGGGTACACCAGTAAAAAGCATGGCTGCACTGTCAGAGAATTCAAAAAAGTTAGCTTGAAGAGTAGAAGAGGCAATGCAAAGGGAAAGCTGCAACTAGATGCAGTTTGATGTAAGTGAAAGATAAGACTGGTTTTGATATTTGGAAGCAAAGGAGCTGTTGAGGAGATTTATGATTAACAGGTTAATAGACAGAAAACATCATCTTGCAGAGAAATATTTCTGGAAACAGACAGATTCCAGAGGAGGAAATTGCAGCCCAGTTGTGATACTACTGAATCTTGAACAAGCGATTGCCTGGTAAATTCAGGAGCCTCGAAATATAAACAGGAGAGAGGCCAGATTTGAAAAAAAAAAAAAATTTTTTTTTTTAAACTGAGGATGGGAGTATAGCTGAAGAGTACTGCTAAGATTATCAAAATAATGCAGCCTTCATTTGTCCAGGGAATAATTTTACATATCCCTTTAATAATCAGTTCCTCAAGCCCCTAACTCCACTATTGTTTCACCTTCAGGAAACCTGGGTGGACCCAAAGTCCAAACCATCGTGAGATTTAGGAGTTTAAGGCTGAATTTCTGACCACTTTTAGGTAGAGGCGTGGAGCCTAGGCAGTTGTTTGCCAAAAAATAGTAACAGTATTTTTCCTGGACTGGGCGGGGCGCTGTCTGTGTTTAAAATCAGGGGTGTGGAAGGCCCTGAAGACTCTCCTTCGGCTCTGCAAGTCCCCGTAGAGGAGGAAACACTGAATTGGAGCAGCGGCCCCGCCCTCCGTGGCGGCAGGGCGGGGACGGGGCTGGGCTGGGCGAGGCGGGGCGGGGCTGGGCGAGGCGTGGCCGGGCAGGACCGGCCCCCGCCGGATCCCGCGGAGGGCGAGGCCTGCGCGCTGCGCAACCACGTGACTTCCTCGCCTCCGGGGACACCGACGCATGCGCGCCGCACTCTCGAAGAGGCGGCTGTGGCGCTGGTGGCGTCTGCTCCGGTGTTTGTGGGGACAGAGACGGTGGAAGTGCCCTCTTCGGCTCGGTTGGCCCACACTGCGGCTCATGGCATTGAGTGGCATCCATCGTCAGGTCAGCTGGGGCGGGCGCCTTGGAATTGGCCGGAGTGGGTGGTACGCGGGGCAGCAAGGCGCCTGCCTTGTTTCAGGCCGCGCTAGGGCTGCGGCCTCCGACTCCCGCCCTGTTTGAGGCCTGCGTTGGCCTCGGGGCCCAGCTGTCCATCCCTCCTCCTTCCCACCTGTTGGGTGGAGCGGTGCGAGGTTTCTTTTCTTAGACCCCACGTTTGTCTGCCGGTGCTTCAGGACGGGAGGGGAAATGTGGGCCGCCACCTTGATTTAGGAAGAGATTTGGGGGTAAGTCTAAAGCTTTCCCGAGAGTTCGGAATCACTGTGGCTGGGACGGCTGGAAGTGGAAGGAACCTAGAGGATTGGGAGAATATAATACAAATTGTGTTAAACTTTTAGGCGCCTTGTAGGACGCGTTTCGCGTTCTGACCAGAGCCACACTCTGGGACCCTGAGTCACAGCACCCCAAATATCAGCTAAAGCTTTTGGCAGGATGGGGTAGAAGCAGAAAAACCAAACATTAAAGAATAATGTTTACCTTTTGTAGCCAGAGACCAACACTGATATTTTTCTCGTTCCAAAAATCACATCTTTAAGTTAATTAGTAGTACTGCTCTTAATGTGTTATTAAGTACCATATTATGTACTATATTTATGCCGACTAAAATTTTAGTGTAATATTCATGTTGCCTTTTCTTTGAGGACGTCATGTTATTTGGCAACTGATCCTTGTTCAGAAATACGTAACACTTTTCTTTTTACAGTTGTAAAGGTTGAAACCTAAGAAAGCAGGTTTCATACAGGGAAATATGAAACTCATGTTGGAACTTAAGTGTTTTTGGCTTTGAGAGCTTAAGTGGATTGAAAAAAACAAGCAACTACTCTCAGGTGTCCCTCCCCACCCCCCCTTTATAACCTCATTCTAAAATTGCAAAAGTTGGAATTTTCCACTCTTCAGCCTCTGGTAGGGATAAAGTGAATGAAAGGAGTTGTACTAAAGAAGACAAGTTTTTAAGGTTGTGAACTCTGGAATAATTAGGGGTTACCAAAGATGGCTAATTAGTAGGTGGTGAGAGATATTTGAAGTGAGAATTGAAAAGCAGAATGTTTTTAGTGTCAGAATATTTGGTAGTCTTTTTACTTGCTTACTTGTAGTTGAATATGGGAAAGATAAAAAGTGTGTGTGGCTTTTTTTCAAGAGAAAGATTAGCAGATACAAATTACTATGTATAAAATAGATAAACAAGGGCCTACTGTATAGCACAGGGAACTGCATTCAATATTTTGTAATAACCTAAAAAAAAGAAGAGAGAGAAAGAACAGAACCTTCTGTGGTATGCTAACAAATAATTCTGCATAAAACATAGGATTTTAATTTTTTTTTTGAAAAGTAGCCAAAGGGGGAAGAAAGTAGTTCCAGCCAAATGGTGTTTTTTTTTTTTTTTTCAAAGACCAAAGATGATAGAAACATTTATGTAAATAAATAAAGCCCAATTTCTGGAACATAGTAAGTGCTTAATACGTGGAAACTTTAAAAAGGTCAATGTGTGAACATTCTGCTCAGCCTCTGAAAACAATTTCCAAAACTAGTGGTTATGATAGCCTCTTTTCTTCTAAACATTTTGAGTCTTCAAATTGGCTTATGTGTGGATGAGGCACAGAGTGACTTCTGGATTGCAAAGCTAGTTGATTGCAGTACTCAAACTCCTGACTTTCATTCCTTAGTGATGACTTAAGATTTTTATGTGTTGCCCTCTTTATGAAAAGAATAATCAGTGGTATGATTTTGAGTACCTCTGTCAGCATAAATGCCTATAGAGAGAGGAAAAAGAAGGTAATAGATCAGACTTCTCATTTTTAATTGAGTATGGGTTATTTAAGTCATTCCTTGAAAGAGCTTTTAAATTTTAAGATGGCATGCTGAATTGTTAGATGTATGTCATAACTGAACTAAAACTTGAACTGTATGAGCTTGATGTAGAACTGTATTTTTTCATGTACTGCATATTCACTTTTAATATATCATGTTTTCTTTTATACTTGTGGACTTTATACCTCTCATATGGTTTTATATAAGAAAGTACAGAGTAGTAAAAGGGCATTGAGTGGCTTAGTGAGTTCAGAAAAGGAGGAAACTTTTGTTATTCTGAGAGAATAGCATGAGCCCAGGCTCAGGCATGGGAATGTGTTGTCCTCTGTAAATGACAGTAAGGAATACTGTAGGATTAATACATTTGAAAAGTTAAATTGGGACCAGATATATCATTCAAGTCTTTCAGCAAATATTTATGTGCTGTTTTATACTAGACAGTTTTAGGTTCTAGGGACATAGTAGGGAACAAAACCAAGGGCCCTTATCTCACTGAATTTAATATTCTAATAATATTAATTTATCTGTAGCAATAGTGTAGCAATGTTTTTCAAGTTTTTTGACTGCAACCCATAATAGGATGTATGTGTAACATTTCAATCCAATAATCCAATAGTTGAATTCTGTGTGTATTTCAACAGTATGCCCTTAACGTGTGCATTGCACTCTGATGTATTTTTTCTACTCTGTATTTTTCCTTTTAAAAAAAATAAGCTGGTTTGAAGCATTCTGAATAATGTTTGAAAAACATTATTCAAGAGGGGAGAGAATAATTATTTATATTGTAACAGTAGCAGTATAAAAGAAGAGGATAGTTAATCTTTATAGCAAGGTATGTGTGGTTATTTGTGGACGAGGTTTAGAGAGGTTAAGTAACTTGCTCAAAGTTCCCTAATGAGAAACTGGGCCAGATCTTTAATTCAGTTCTATCAGGCTCTAAAGCCCAAGCACTTTATTATACAACTTTCCAATTGATTTTGAAAGTAATAAACTAGGTTTAGGACTCTGGGTGGAGGGTAAGGCCTGTGGTGTTTTTTGTTTATCATACAGTGAATTAAGTGTGTACTAGGCCTGCGTGTGTACTGTATATCTACGTATTTGTAGACCCGGTTCTTACTCTCAGGGAATTTGAGACAAAGGAAGATAGACATTGAATGAGTATCACAAATGTGATGTGTGCTATGGGGGAAAAGGATGCTATGGAAGCATCATTGGGGGAACCTAACTAATTTGGAGGGTATGGGAATACTTTTCTGGAAGGGATGTTTAAATGTGCCCAGATTAATGAGTGGGCTTCAGTTAGGTTGAAGGCTCTGAGTGGGAGTGTGGGGGTGGGGTACAGGGGTGGGAGAGCATTCCAGGTAGAAGAAACTGCATACACTAAGGCCTTGAAGCTGAAATGAGCTGAACTGGAAAACACAACAAAACTAGGTGACTGTGATATGTCAGTAAAGGGCAAGAAGAGAGAGCCTTTCAGGGAGGAAGTCATCATTACTGTTGGATGCTGTGATGAGCAGATCAGAAAGATGAATCAGAACATGTCCAGTTGGATTTATAAACAGGGAGATTGTGATCTTGGGGGAATTTCAGAGTCGTGATAAAGAAGAATTCAAATTTACGAGTAAATGGAGGGTGTAGAAGTAGACAACTTCATTGTCTTCCCGTTGTATTTGGAACAAAATCCAAATCCTTAACATAGCTTATGATTGCCCTTTGGTTGTTTTTTAAACTAAATTATAGTATGTATATTATAAATTATTATATAAAAGATGAGAGATATTTTTACATGTTTGAAGGCTAATGGAAATAATCTAATATACTGAGAGAAACTGATAAGGAGAGAGTCAAGATAATTTAAGAAGCAACATTCTTGAGAAGATGGGTGGGAGAAGTGATCCAAGTCATGAGTTCAGGGTTTGACCTTTTGTAGCAGCAGAGATACTTCATCCATTGTGACCAAGGTAAGGAGGAGGACAAATAATATAGCTCTTATAAGAGTGCTATAATAGAGGTGCAGAACAAATACTTAGAGAGCAAAAGACAAAAAATGGTTATGTATTTAAACTTTTATAGGAGTGCTATAATAGGGGTACAGAACAAATACTTTGAGAGCAAAAGGGAGGGAAGATTATACAAGAGGTGAGGGAAAACTCTTAGAGGAAAACATAGGCAGAACAGCACTTTTCAGGATGAATTGCAGCAGTATCTTTTTGGATCCATCTCCTAAAATAAGGAAAATAAAAACAAAAATAAACAATTGGGACCTAATTAAACTTAAAAGCTTTTGCACAGCAAAGGAAACTGTAAATAAAACACAAAGACAGCCCACAGAATGGGAGAAAATATTTGCAAACAATGTGGCCAACAAGGTATTAATCTCCAAAATATACAAACAGCTCATGCAGCTCAATATTAGAAAAACAAACAACCCAGTCAAAAAATGGGCAGAAGATCTTTTCTCCAAAGAAGACATACAGGTAGCCAAAAAGCACGTGAAAAGATGCTCAACATTGCTAATTATTAGAGAAATGCAAATCAAAACTACAGTGAGGTATCACCTCAACACTGATCAGAATGGCCATCATCAAAAAGTCTACAGAAAATAAATGCTGGAGAGAGTGTGGAGAAAAAGGAACTGTCCTACACTGTTGGTGGGAATGTAAATTGGCACAGCCACTATGGAGAGCAGTATGGAGGTGCCTTAAAAAACTATAAATAAAGCTGCCACATGATCCAGCAAAAGCACTCCTGGGCATGTATCTGGAGAAAACCATAATTTGAAAAGATACATGCATCCCAGTGTTCATTGCAGCACTGTTTACAATAGCCAACACATGGAGGTAACCTAAATGTCCATGGACAGACGAATGGTTAAAGAAGATGTTGTACATATCAGTGGAATATTACTCAGCCATAAAAAAGAATGAAACAATGCCATTTGTAGCAACATGCGTAGACCTAGAGATTATCATACTAAGTGAAGTCAGTCAGACAGAGAAAGACAAATATATGATATGTCTTATATATGGAATCTAAAAAATGATACAAATGAACTTATTTACAAAGCAGAAATAGACTCACAGACATAGAAAACAAACTTTTGGTTACCAAAGAGGAAAGGTTGGGGGGGAAGGGGTAAATTAGAAGGTTGGGGTTAACATATACACACTACATATGTAAAATAGATAATCAACAGCACCTACTGTACAGCACAGGGAAACTACTCAATACTTTGTGATAACCTGTATGGGAAAAGAATCTGAAAAAGAATAGATATATGTATATATAACTAAATCACTTTGCTGTACATCTGAAACTAACATACACGTTGTAAATCAACTATACTCCAATATAAAATAGAAATTTAAAAAAATAATAAAGAATAGAAGAGGTGAGGGGATTGGGAGAATGGTAACATAATAGATTTACTTCGTGGAGGTATAAAGAATTTTAAGAAGGAAATAGGGCATTAATGGAGATATAGGAGGATAAAGCCTGACCCACTGTTGGTTGTGGCAGCTAGGTCAATATGAGAAATTAGTATTTTCATCGGAGTGATATGGGCTGGACTACGTAGTGTACCAACAAATGGTTATTTTCTTAGGAAAAATACTGCAGTAGAACATGGTTGTTCATGATTAATTCTTTCATATGGCCTTTAAAAATTATTTCTAATAGAAATGTTACTTATTCTTACATATTTCTCTTTTAGCCAATAACTTTGTAAGTCTAATACTTCTAATAATTTGCCTGTAGATTCATCATTATTTCTTAAGGAGAAAATTCTAGAATATTTTCTTTTAAACATAGGTCAAAGCTGTGCTTAACTTTATGGTTTATGCTACATACTGAATTTTGAGAATATAACCCAAAGGAAATTGCTTTTTACAAATACGCATTTACATGAGGGAGTTTACTGTGATATACTTAGTAAAGCCAAATCTTAGAAAGAATTCAAGTCAAATTGAGGAATATTTAAGCAAATCCAGCCATACTGCCCTTCTTGCTGATCTATTTTTCTGTGAACATGCCAGGCAAGGCATTTACTTATCTCAGTACTTGCTCTTTCTGCTGCCTGTCATTTTCTTCCTCCAGACAGCTGCATGACTGGCTTTCTTACTACCTCATCCTCTCTTTTATTTTGTTCTTAGCACTCGGTACCACATACATATTAGAAATATAGTTAGATTAAAAAAAGTCTCTATCTCCCCACTGGAACGTCAGCTCCTTGAGAGCAGGAACTCTGTTTCGTTCACAGCTAAATTTCCAGTGCTTAGAATAGTAGTGTCCGACACACAGAATTAGCTCATTAAATATCTGTTGAATGAATATTATTACACTAGGATATGATATTGGTTAGAGATTTTTAAAAATACTAAATAAAAGGGGTTCAGCATAGAGTAATTTGTATACCTAAATTCAGTAAAATAAATGAAAAATATAAATCAGATAAAGAAAGAAAGAAATAAAATAGTATAAACCCAAAAGGACAAAGAACAGAAGAGGAGGTATCAACAAATGAGAATTCACGTTTTGGAAGAAAGCAGATGGACCAGTTTTAACTGATTAACTTAGGTTTTCACTTTTTTGCGTTCAGCTCAGTGCCTGCAGAGAGGGAAGTTAATAAGAAACAAGATGGATATTCCCACAAAATCCCAGAAAGGCTCAGGAATTTCAGGTTCCAAGGGCCTCTGAAGATAGGAGTGCTGAATGCAACTAAAAATTGTAAGATTTGTTAAAAGTCTAGAGTAGTTTAGACCCTAGATTTTCCTTCTCCATCTAGTATAGCCAGCAAAAAACTGGATGTTCGTTATTTGAAGAGGGCAAAAGCAGAGAAGTTAGCACAGCTGTTGGGAGGTGGGGCAGGGGTGAAGGGTCTTAGCGAAAATGGGAAGTTGAATGAAAGTTTATATATTGAATGGTGAAATCACCAGCCCTGTTTGTCTTCTTTGCTCCCAGAATGCTTGTTGCCTTACTTAAGTTGAAACATTCTTCTTTGGGAAAACTTAACCCAAGGGAAATAATGTAGAGCACTGACATTTAGTGGGTTCCCCCCTCAGAGAATGCCATCATTGGGCATTCCCAGTCGTTAGGACTCTGCACTTTCACTGCTAAGGTCATGGGTTTCATTCCTGGTCGGGGAGCTAAGATCCTGCAAGCTGCATGATGTGGCCAAAAAAAAAAAAAAAGAATGCCATCCTGCACTGAGGCCCACCAGTTGCCAAGCTTTATCCAGCCTCTAATATGTTTTGTAATGCCTCACACTTATTCTTGAACAGAAGTTTGAAAATCACTGTACTTGAGAGACCAAAATAAATAGTCAGAAGTTGCTCAGAAGAGACAGATAGTGCTGAGAACAGAAGAAAATTTAAAGTAAATTATAGAGAGATAGCAGGAGATACAGCAGTGAAAAAGGAATATTGATTACTCAGAGAATAAAAAATGGAAGTTAAAAATTTGACTCACAGGGCTTCCCTGGTGGCGCAGTGGTTGAGGGTCCGCCTGCCGATACAGGGGACACGGGTTCGTGCCCCAGTCCGGGAAGATCCCACATGCCACGGAGCGGCTGGGTCCACGAGCCATGGCCGCTGAGCCTGCGCGTCCGGAGCCTGTGCTCCGCAAGGGGAGAGGCCACAACAGTGAGAGGCCCGCATACCACGAAAAAAAAAAAAAATTTGACTCACATTAAAAATCCAGTAAAAGAGTTTTGGCAGAGTAGAATGAATCAAAGAGTTAGAAGAAAAATGTGGGGAAAGGTAAGAAAAGTAGAGGATCAATCCGAGAGGTCTAACACCTGAGCAGCGTGAATTCAACAAAGAGAAAATCAGTAGGAGGAAATTATCAAATAAATAATAGATACAGAACATAAGAACTGAATGATGTAAATAGATTAAAATAGGCCTTCCAAATGAATGCCTTGCAGAACGAATGGAAAGGACTCACCTTAGGGCACATCATTATGCAATTTCAGAACACCTGGGATAAACAGAAACTAAAAGCTTCTGTGGAGGAAAAAAAGGTTACATATCGAGGATAAGAAGTAAAAAGACATCAGATGTTCTCAACAGCAACGTCAGATGCTAGGAAACAATGAATAAATTCCTTCAAAACTTTTAAGAAAAAATTATTTTCATTCTAGAATTTTAAACTCACAATCTGTCATTCAGTTATGAGGATTTTAGAATTGGAAAGTCTTTTTTTCACCCTACATACCCTTTTTCAGAGTTACAGAAAGGATTCTCTACAAAAGGGAGTAAATCAGCAAAGAAAAAGATTTTATTATAAATGAGATTCAACCAAGGGGACAAGTGAAGGGAATTCCTTGGATCAAAATGAAGAGACAAACCTAGACAGGACAAGCCAGTCTAAACTGTTGCAGAAGGTTAGATGGTTTCAGAAAGGATGGCTCCGGAAGGGAAAATAGAATTGATAAGTATGAGTGACAGTTGCTTTTGAAGGACCTTTATAAGACCTCAAGGATGTGGGGTCATTTTTCAAAGGCAATGAAACATATGAAAATGAGGAAATATTTAAAGAAAGAGAAGCAAGGAAATGTAATTATAGTTTACAAGATAGCTTGAAAAAAATGTTTACATGGTCATAATAATATAAACTTGAATATTGATTCAAGCCCAACCTGATAGAACTGTATTGGGAGCACATGAGAGGAAAGCTGTGCATGTATGTTTGGTATAATAACTAAACCCATATCTTCTCTAATAGCAAAAAAGATCTAAAATGGAAAAGTCAAGAAATAAAATAATGCCCTCAGATAAACGCTGTGTTGATTACCAGTTTTTTGAAGTTAAAGTCAACAGATTTTTTTCTTCCTCCTCTTAAAACCTCTGCAAAACAAATTCTAAATGCATTGTAAAGTTCACTTTTATTTTCGTTATTAATTTTAAAGTATAACACCTTAAGTTTGGATAACAATTTCCAGGGAATTAATTGTTCGCAGTGGTATCTTCATTTATGTGAATTTATAGTTTTTAAGACTTTCACATGCTTTTATGTCATCCGAAGTTTTCAACAGCCTTGTGAAGCAGATAATACAAGTATTACTAGTCTTATTTGGAAGTGAGAAAAGTAAGACTGACCTAGAATCTCATGCTATTAAGGGAGAGAAGTAGGACTCACCCTCCTCTACCTCTTTGTTCTTTCTAATATTTACCACACTGTACTTTGTCTTATGGTGAAAGAAAGATCTGGAAATTCTAATTCCTAGTCTCTTGTATTTTGCCTTTTCTAATTTAGTTATAGCTTAGCTGTCGTTTTCCTTTAAAAAAAAAAAAGCTTTATTGTGGTAAAAACACATAAAATTTACCTTAATCTTTTTTTTTTTGCCATGCTGCACAGCGTGTAGGATCTTAGTTGTGTGTCTCCCCACACACACCAGGGATCAAACCTGTGCCCCCTCCAGTGGAAGTGCAGCATCTTAACCACTGGACTGCCAGGGGAGTCCCTTCTTAACTATTTTTAAGCGTACAGTTCAGTAGTGTTGCATATATTAACGTGGTTTAACAGATTTCCAGAACTTTTTCATCTTACAAATCTGAAACTATACCCATTAAAACAACTCTTTTCCCCCTCTCTCTACTCCTTCATAACCACCATTTAGCTTTCTCTTTCTATGAATTGGACGACTCTAGGTAGAATCATGTAGTACTTGTCTTTTTTTGCGACTGGTTTATTTCACTTAGCATAATGTCCTCAAGGTTCATCCATGACAAGATTTCCTTCATTTTAAAGACTGATGATATTCCATTGTATGTACATATCACATTTTATTTACTTCTTCATCTGTTGGTGGACATTTGGGTTGCTCCTTTGGTGGTTGTGGATAGTGCGGCTATGAATATGGGTATACAGATAGCTAGCTCTTTGAAACCTGGCTTTCAGTTAGTTTGGATATATACTCAAGTGGGATTTTTGTTTTTAATATTTATTTATTTTGGCTGTGCTGGGTTTTAGTTGCAGCGCGTGGGATCTTCATGGCTGTGTGTGGAATCTTCGTTGAGGCTTGTGGGATCTTTTAGTTGTGACATGCAGGATGTAGTTCCCTGACCAGGGATTGAACCTGGGCCCCCTGCATTGGGAGCGCGGAGTCTTAACCACTGGACAGACCACCAGGGAAGTCCCTGGGATTTTTGGATTATATGGTAGCTCTATTTTTAATATTTTGAGGAAACTCCATTTGGTTTTCTATGCCATTTTACAATCCCACAGTTAGTGTACAAAGGTTCCAATTTCACCTCATCCTTGACAAAACTTGTTATTTTCTGGGGTTTTTTGATAGTAGCCATCCTAATCGGTGTTGATGTGATATCTCATTGTGAATTTGATTTGTATTTCTGTGATAATTAGTGATGCTGAGCATCTTTTCATGTGCTTGGTGGCCATTTGTTTATCATCTTTTGAGAAATGTCTAAGTCGTTTTTTTATTTTTTAATTGAGTGTTGTTCAGTTACGGGAGTTCTTTATGTATTCTATATATTAACTACTAATCAGACATAAGATTTGCAAATATTTCCTCCTCTTCTGCTATTTGCCTTTTAACTGTGTTGATTGTGTCCTTTGATGCATGAAAGTTTTAGTTTGATGTAGCCCCATTTGTCTATTTTTGCTTTTTTTGCCTGTGCTTTAGGTATCATAGCCAAGAAATCATTGCCAAGTCCAATATCATGAAGCTTTTCCCATATGTTTTCTTCTAGGAGTTTTATAGTTTTAGGGTTTATGTTTAGGTTTTTAATCCATTTTGGGTTAACTTTTGTGTATTCTGTAAGATAAAGATTCAGCTTCATTCTTTTGCATGTGAATATCCAGTTTTCCTAGCACCATTTGTTAGAGACTGTCCTTTCTCCATTGAGTGATCTTGGGACCCTTGTCCAACATTTATTTCTGGGCTTTGTGTTCTATTCTATTGGTCTGTTTGTCTTTATGCCAATACCACACTGTTGTCTTCTTCCTTTTGATAGTTGGTTTTTAACCCTTTGCCATTTTATATTGCTAGTTG
>NW_020837954.1:20372865-20430783 GCF_003676395.1 Aethalodelphis obliquidens
TGGCTCACGGGCCCAGCCGCTCCGCGGCATGTGGGATCTTCCTGGACCGGGGCACGAACCCGTGTTCCCTGCATCAGCAGGCGGACTCTCAACCACTGCGCCACTGGGGAAGCTCCTTAACTCTTTTTATAACACTGTAATTGCAGGGTGTGGAGTAATTGATCATTTCTGAAGATGCAGGGGTGTGGTAAATTTGCTGATTCCAGAAGAAACCCTTATGTCCCACTTAAGTATGCAGTTAGAATAGAACAGGTAGTAAATCAATCAGAATGTAACAACTTTCCGTTTGTTTTTTTGACAGTATGCTTTGAAATAAAAAGATACAAAATAATGACTAATTTGTATCTGGAAGATTAGTCTTCAAATGTGTCTTTTCTTTAAAGGAGGGGGCAAAAGAGACCAAAATAAGTTGAAAAGCTTCTGCGCCTTTTCCTAGGGTCTCAACTGGTAAACCCGGAAAAGTTTATGACAATAATCAGTCATTCAAGTAGAAGGGAACTGTTTTTTCTGGTAGTCTAACGTTGATACTTTGGGATTGTCCTTTATCGTGTACCAACTAGATTTGGTTGTTTTATTTCTTCTCAGATTCCTCTTGCTCTCCATGCTGCTTACTTTCATTTCACTTCCCCAATGCAGACCCTCTTCATTCTGGTCAGTCTTATTTCCTTCTTGGCTTGGAACCAGTCCTAATTTCCATCTTCTTGCCTACTGTTAATAAGAAGGGTTGTTCTGTCAAGTCAATATTTGGAATATTCCAAAATATTCGCTATTTTGGAATAATTTATCATTATTTCTCTATTGTTCCAAAATCTGTAGTTTTTCAAAGTGAAGACCAAATTCTATATTTCATGAAGGTTTGCTAGATGCCTATAATGTTCAATTGATTTTTCTAAACTTTGACTTTGTTTCATTTGAAATTTTGTCTCTAATTGTTTTGCATGTTTTTTTAATTGCTCTCCAACTACTAATAGTTAATAAGCCTTAGAGTGAGGACCTTATCTTATACCTATTATGTATTCTCTATAAGGAATGTAGTAAAGTGCTGGATATGCATCAAGTATTGAAAACTTTTTTTTGTCCCCACCTGACCTTCCCCCACTTTCCTCCTTCTCCTTTCCCTCTTCTTCTTCTCCTTTTTAAAAAATATTCCTTAGATTTACCTGGTTATAACTAATTCTTCCAGTGGCATTCAGCCTCAAAGTTCACTTGATTTAACATTTTAAATTTATCCTTTCTTGGGAAAAAATTTGCTTCATACTGCATTTTGAAATAGTGGACATATTTTAAAATCTGGATATCAAATCTACATGACAATTTAAAAGATGCCTTCCATACACACAGAAAAAACCTAAAACTAGTAAGAAGACAAACTCAAAAATATTTTACAATGTGTGTCATTTTCTAGTTTACAGAGAGCTTTTGCAAACCATTCATAAAAAATGCAGTAGAAAATACAGACAGGGCTTCCCTGCTGGTGCAGTGGTTAAGAGTCGCCTGCCAATTCAGGGGACATGGGTTGAAGCCCAGGTCCAGGAAGATCCCACATGCTGCGGAGCAACTAAGCCCGTGCGCCACAACTACTGAGCCTGCGCTCTAGAGCCCACGAGCTACAACTACTGAAGCCTGCACACCTAGAGCCCGTGATCCGCCACAAGAGAAACCACCGCAATGAGAAGCCCGCGCACCACAACGAAGAGTAGCCCCCACCCGCCGCAACTAGAGAAAGCCCACGTGGAGCAACAAAGACCCAACTCATCCAAAAATAGATAAATAAATAAATAAGTAAATAAATTTAAAAAAAGAAAATATAGACAAAGGATGTGAAATAGTGTTTAAGGGGAAAAAGGAAATAGAAATTCAACATACTTGTAGTTAAAGAAATGCAAATCAAAATGAGGTACTACTCTCTTTTTTCCTTTTTTTAATCAGATGAGCAAAAATTGTTTCATGATACCTAGTGCTGACAAGAGGAGATGGAAAAATGGACATTCTCATGTCCATGTCTCATTAGTGGGTTAGTTAGGAATGCATTTTTCTGCAAGTAATAGAAAAACTCATCTATTGATACTAGTTTAAGCAAATAGGGACTTATTTTCTTACACAGCTGGCATTGTGTTATTAGCAGCTTGATGTCAGGGCTGGCATTTCTTAATTTTCTTGGCCAGTTCTTTTGACTGCTTTGTGAATACAAGTTGTTTCAGATATGTTCACATTCAAAGTAAGAAGAAAGTGGTAGAGCCTACACTATTTGCTGACTGTCCCTTTTATCAGAAAAGCAAAATTGTTCCCAGAGCTCTGCAGCAGATGTGCTTTTCAGACTCATAATCCTTACATGGGGTTAGGTATATTGCTGCTCTGAACCAAAACAATGTTTTATTAGGAAGATGGTGAGAGAAGATGGTGAGAGGGAATGTTGGATAGTCAGCTAAAATTGTCTTGTCACACGGCTGGTACAACTTTTTAAAAGATAAGTTGTAAGCGTATTCCCAAATTTAATATACACAGATCTTTGATGCAACAGTTCCATTGTTCAGTTTACCCATGAATAAGTTTCTGTTCCTCTGAATCATTCAGAGAACATGGTAGAAGTACAACTTTCTGGGCCTGAGCCTAGAACTCAGAATCATTGGCGTTGGGGCCAATGAATATGTATTTAAAAAAAAAATAGCTTACTAGGTGACTATTATGTGGAGCTAGGTTGTGTAGACTATAGAGAAACCCAGATTTTTAAAGTAGGAATAAAATTGCAAAAAAAAAAAAATTTGTAACCAGCCAACCACTGGCATGTCATATCTGGAGCTCGTTTTTCTTAAAAACAAAACAAATGAAACAAAATACCTCTTTTTTTTTTTTTTTTTTTAACTTCAGTTAAATAATTGCAGATAAGCCAAAAGAAGAAATCGTCAGCCCAGTTGTATGGGGAGAACAGCCATTAACACCAACTAATATTGTTAGTGTATTTTATTTGATATAAATCCTTACAGATCTGTGTGTAGCATGCATATAATATATATGTAGTGGTTATCTTTCTATATCAAGACAGGTGCACATATTTCCTTTTAAATTATTATTATTCCATTGTACAAACATGCCACCTACTAAAGCAGTGTTCTTAATACTACCCTCTTTTTTCGCTATAATAGTGTTCTAGTGAATGCTTTTAAACAAATAAATGTTTTTTATCTGATTATTTACATAACATAAAATATGCACAATTGCCATTTGGTATATTTTGTGCGACTGTCCTCCAGAAATATCTTTTTCCTTGTTGCCAATTTGATATCTCATTGTTTTAATTTACATCTTTATTAGTAAAGATTCAGTCCTTTCATATGTGTATTGGCCACTTGCATTTCTTTCTTTGAATTCCTTTAGTCTTAATCCTTTTTTACATTATATTATGCAATATTAACTATGTATTCTGAGTATATTTTAGGAGCAAATCAGTTTTATGGTCTGTTTAGTTTTGAGAATAATCCCTAATTTAAAAAGAAGACATGCTCTATAATGATTCAGTTTCCATTTAAACTGTTAGTGGAAGAGATGAAAGTGAATTGTGAAAATATATTGTAGTATTACCTTACAGGATAAAAGAATAATTCCTTATTATTTTATGGCCTTAACCATAAGATGACTTAATTTAAAAGATTTTATGAAGTAACTATCCAGATGGTAAAACTTTCATAAATTTTTTTTTATGATTTTTTTTTTTAATTTATTTATTTTTGGCTGTGTTGGGTCTTCGTTTCTGTGCGTGGGCTTTCTCTAGTTGCGGCGAGCGGGGACCACTCTTCATCGCGGTGTGCGGGCCTCTCACTGTCGCGGCCTCTCGTTGCGGAGCACAAGCTCCAGATGCGCAGGCTCAGTAGTTGTGGCTCACGGGGCTAGTTGCTCCGTGGCATGTGGGATCTTCCCAGACCAGGGCTCGAACCCGTGTCCCCTGCACTGGCAGGCAGATTCTCAACCACTGCGCCACCAGGGAAGCCCTACGATTTTTTATCTTTTGGCTGCGTGGCTTGTGGGACCTAAGTTCTCTGACCAGGGATCGAACCCGGGGCCCTAGCAATGAGAGCACAGAGTCCGAATCACTGGACTGCCAGGGAATTCCCTTATAACTATGTTTTTATTTTTTTATTATTTCTTTTATAACTATGTTTTTAATAACACTTACTTTAAAAATCACTCTTTAATTTTAAAACCTTAATGTGTATCTTCTATAATAAAATCAAACCTAGCTGCTAGGATTTAAAATTTATAGATATATTTCAACAGTATAACCTTCTTAAAAATCTATCCTGAGCTAAGTTATGAATTTCCCTCTGAAACATTTATATCCATGACCAGAATTTGTTTTGTTAGCTAAAGCCTCCAGAACAGATATTAAAGATACTGCTGTTTTTCAGGATTGGTAGCAAGATAGCATTCAGATATTAAAATTTAGATTCTTAGCTAGCTAAGGAGCACTGAATTCTAGATATGATTGCTTCTTTAGGGAGCAGGCTCAATACTCACTGTTTTATAGATGAAGGAGCTAGTTTTTGCTCAGTCAACAATAAACTGGCAGAAGTTTGGAAAATTTGTTACAGAATTTAATTTGTAATATAAAAACTAATAAACCTTCTGATTATGACTTACAGGAGAGCTCAAGAATCAAATTAATATATTCCTTTAATAGCTAACTTGGGCTTTTAAAAGGTGGTTTTGATGATGCCAAATAAACATTTGGAAGATGTTTCTCTTTATGTTTCCACAGATTATTAACTGAAGAAAAAATAAACAGCCATGCAAAATTCTCACATGGATGAGTACAGAAATTCCAATAATGGCAGCACAGGCAACAGTTCAGAGGTAGTGGTAGATCAGTCTACTGATTTCAGTACTGAGATTATGAATGTTACAGAAATGGAACAGTCACCTGATGGATCTCCTAATGTGAATACAACTACGGAAGAAAATGAAATAGCAAATACTGTGGACCTTCCAGTGACAGAAACAGAAGCAAATTTCCCTCCAGAATATGAAAAGTTTTGGAAAACTGTAGAAAGTAATCCTCAGGATTTTACAGGCTGGGTATATTTGCTTCAGTATGTAGAACAGGAGGTTAGTAACTATTTAAATGGGATTAGAGGGGACAGAAAAATCAAGGAATATCAGACTAGGCCTTATTGTTTTGTAATTAAAGTTGCCTCTTTTATAATTTTCAGATTAAGTTGAACATTTTAGATAATATTTTTTTAGCTTCAAAAATAACTTTCATAGCATTTGTACATTATGGAAAGTATTAGAATCAAAGTCTAATGTTTGTAATAATTGGTGTGTGTATGTATGTGTGTATAAAATTGCTGAAATAAAAAAATTACTTTGCTGTTTGACAGAATTAGTTCCTTCTGTTTCAAAGGATAAGATTGCATTGTAGGAAAAAGGGCTGCTGTGTGTGTGGTTTTTAAGCCTGCCGTTTATTTTGAGATAATAACAGGCATACCTCGTCTTATTGCGCTTCACTTTATTGAGCTGCACAGATACTGCGTTTTTTACAAATTGAAGGTTTGTGGCAATCCTGCGTCGAGCAAGTCTGTTGATGCCATTTTCCAACAATATTTGCTCATTTCCTGTCTCTGTCACATTTTTGGTATTTCTTGCAGTATTTCAAACTTTTTCATTATTATGTTACGGTCATCTGTGATCAGTGGTATTTGATGTTACTATTGTAATTATTTTGGCATATTTTAGCAATAAAGTCTTTTTAAATTAAGGTATGTACATTGTTGTTTTAGACATAATGCTATTGCACACTTAATAGACTACAGTATAGTGTAAACAGAATTTTTGTGTGCACTTGGAAACCAGAAAATTTGTGTGACCTGCTTTATTGCGATAATACGCTTTATTACAGTGGTCTGGAACTTAACCCGCAATATCTCTGAGGTATGCCTGTACATTTGAAAGGAATAATAGTTTTTGTGACAAAAATTTCCAAGATGTTTAAACACCTTGTTTTATTTTCATCAGAATCACTTGATGGCTGCCAGGAAAGCGTTTGACAAATTTTTCATACACTATCCGTATTGCTATGGTTATTGGAAAAAGTATGCAGACCTCGAAAAGCGGCATGACAACATTAAACAATCAGATGAGGTGCGTACATTACTGAATAAAGTTATCTCCATTAGGTACTGTAAGCCAAATAATAACAAAACAGAGACTTTTTTTGGCTGGCAGTACCTACGATTTATGGTCAAACAATTTTATAGGGTATTTTATTTGCATTTGTCACTCTTGTGGCATTTGTAGCTAATATTTTCTCTCTTTGTTGGCAGGTGCGTTAAACCTCTACAGTTTGTCAAGCTTTGCAGTGCAAGCCTCTGTATTACACTGCAGCTTAACAAGTAGGGCAGGGCTTTTCTCTCACTTACATTTATTTCTCATTTTCCAAACAATATAGTTGGTTTGCTAGTCACATTTGCTACGTCTTATTGCATTTTTGGTCAGACGCTGTCATTGATGCTCTAATGGGTCTGTGCCCTATGGTCTGTAACCCAAAGCCTGCCCACACAACCCGGTCAGAATGCAGGGACTGCTGCGCTTTGAAGATCAAGACTCTGCACGTGGGGATCAGAACATTGCCATGTTCTATCCAACCTCCACCCAAATGGTAATGGTAGATTATTTAAACAAAATTCCAGTAATTAGTATTTCTAAGGTTCACCGGATAACACAGTGTTGCCTCTCTGTTAAGAAATAATTAAATATTTGAAGTACAGTTTGTTGTTTTCTTCTTAGGTGTATCGCCGGGGGCTTCAGGCAATACCTCTTAGTGTTGACCTTTGGATACATTATATAAACTTCTTAAAAGAAACATTGGACCCTGGTGATCCTGAGACAAACAGTACAATAAGAGGGTATGTGAAACACTGATACTTAAATGTATTTAAAGATATAAATAAGTTAAGTATTCTGATATTGATAATAGAACTACTCATGAATGCTGAACTAAAAGTTTAACTTTCTTTTTCACTATTAAAAAAAATGATACACATAGTAAACTTATGCATGATTATTAAAAAATGTACATAATAAAGTCCACCATTCCACACCCCCTTTTCTTATGTCCCCAATCCCTCTCCTCTCATGGTTAATTACTTGGGGTGTGTTCTTTCAGATACACATAGATGTACATATATGTGTGTATACATATTACACATATTTTTGTTTGATTTCTTAAAAAAATTAACAGAATTTTTAGAAATTCTCCCTACCATTTTCTTTAACCATTGCAAGAGTGTTTTATAGTATCAAGGTAGTATATTTTATTTGACCAAATTCTTATTTATAGGAAATCATTAGTGCTTCAGTGAACATCTGTTTACAAGTCAATGTTTATGTAGAACACTCTAGAAATGTAACTTCTGTCAAAGGGAATCGCAGCTATGTTTTGTCATATGTTCTTTTAAAAGTGGTAGCAATTTTAAACTCCCAGTGTATGAGGGTAGTCATTTTCCCATAGTCATGCCATGTTTTTTTTTTTTTAACCTCCAGTAGTATTTCATTATCTTAGTTCACATACCTGTAGGTTGGTCATCCTGGTTTACCATCTTTTCAAATGCTGTCTATATAAGGCATTTTTACATTGCTTGTTCATGACATTTGCTCATTTTACTTTGGGATTGTCTTTGTTACTGATTATAGGAATTTAAAATGTGTTTTTGGTTTTTATTTTCATCAAATTATTGATATGTACATGTAATTTAAAAAGTTAATGTTAAACTGCTTGCAACAAAAAGTGATTCCCTCCACCTCTCTTTAAATATTTTAGCTGTTTCTTCTGATATTTTCCAGCATGTTTAAAACAGTAGCACTCTACTGCTTTCTGCTTCTCTCTCACTACCTATAGACATTATCATTCTGTTATGGTAGATGAGAATTTTTAGTTCACTTATACCCTGCTTCCCATTCCTCATCTTTCCAGTATGGATAGGTTTCATAGCTTTTTGTTTTTCCTGTAATTACCCCTTTCCTTCCCTTCCCCCTTTTTCCCATTTGCCTGGCTTTCTTTAAACATTTAAAATTTTCTACCCCCTTCAACAGCTACTTTCAGTAGTCAGTACTAATACTGACTTTCCACAGCGTACAAATGCTATATAAGTTATTTTTTGAAACTAAAAAATGTATGTATCTAGTGTTATTCTACTTAATCTGAAGATTACAAAAAGAGAATTATGTTCTGAGAAATGTAAATTCCATTTTTTTTCCCTCTTCTTGGAGATAGCCCTCCTGGAACCTCCTCTTCTGTAATCTGGACTGGTTGCTGTATTCTGATTCTGTTGTACAGCAGTTTTTGGATTTCCTCATTATCATGGTTCTAGGAGATGTCTTTACCTTTTTCCTGGGTATCAAGCTCTATTTATTAGAGCTTGTTAGATCCTACTCTTTCTTGGTTCATGCCTGCCTTTTAGAGGAGTACATCCCATAACTTCCTGATAAAGGATGCTTGGAATGAAAAAAATTTTTTTGAATCTTTATGTCTGAAACAATTGATGGTCCAGTGGGGTGTAGAATTTTGAGGTGAAAGTAATTTTTCCTTAGGGCTTTGAAGGCATTTCTCCATCTATCTTCCGGTGTTGCTTTTGAGAAGTATTATACCATTCTTTTGAATTCTCTTTATGTGACTTGTTTTTCTTCATGGAAGCTTTTTAAATGTTCTCTTTATCTTCGTTGTAACTGCAATTGTAATGCTTTGGTGTGGACTTTCTTTTTCTAGTTAATTGTGCTTACTCAGTGGGCCTTTTCAATCTGGGATGTTTTAAAGCACATCTTTCTAGTCTTAGAAATGTTATTATTGTGTACATTCTTATTTTGATAATTTCTTTCTCTTGGTTTTCTCTGTTGTTTTCAATAGTTGAAATAGTTCAAAATCTTCTGTTTTAATCATTTAATTTTCTTACCTTTTTCCTTTTTCTCAATCTGCTAGGATTTGTTTGACTTTTTGAGGTATTTCCTTGAACCTTGTATTGGATTTTTAATAGCTGCCATAAGATTTTTAGTATCTAAGAATCTTTCCTCTTCTTTGAATATTCCTTTTCTTATAGCCTCCTATTCTTGTTATATGGCTGCATATCTTTCTATTTTAATATCCAAATATTTTACTTTTAAAAATATTTATTAATTATTATTTTAAATACTTATTTTATTTTGGTTGTGTCAGGTCTTAGTTGTGGCATGCGAACTCTTAGCTGTGGCATGCGTGTGGGATCTAGTTCCTGGACCAGGGATCGAGCCCGGGCCCCCTGCGTGGGAGCGTGGAGTCTTAACCACTGCGCCACCAGGGAAGTCCTATTTATTTATTTATTTAATTTTATTTATGGCTGTGTCTGGTCTTAGTTCTGGCACGCGGGGTCTTCATTGAGGCTTGTGGAATCTTCTGTTGCGGTGCACAGCCTTCTCTCTAGTTGTGGAGCGCAGGCTCCAGGGCGCATGAGCTCTGTAGTTGTGGCACGTGGGCTCCAGAGTGCATGGGCTCTGTAGTTTGAGGCACATGGGCTCTCTTGTTGAGGTGCTGGCTTAGTAGCCCCGCGGCATGTGGTATCTTAGTTCCCTGACCTGGGATTGAACCCGCGTCCCCTGCATTGGAAGGTGGATTCTTTACCACTGGACCACCAGAGAAGTCCCTGGTTGCATATCTTTTTAACATTTCTTTGAGGGTATTAAGGATAGTTGAAATTTTTCCCTACCCTCAGTGCTGTTTTCTCTTTTTTGTTTGTTTGCTTGTTTTCATTTCTGATACGTTTGATCTCTGGATTTCTGCTCATGTTAAAGATTCAATACTAATAAACTGAATGGAAGTTCTGTACTACATTGTTAGCTGGCATAAAGGGCTTCACAGTGCATGATCAGGTGGCTACTCAGGTTTTTGTTGGGGGACTCCCAGTGTTGGAATCTTTATATCTTATTCCTATACCAAGCAGTTTCTTCGTTGAAGGATCATCTGATCTGCCTGGGGAGCATATACCTAGCTTCTGAAATCGCATAGCTGAGCAGGAAAGTGTGTTCAAGGCCTCTTACCATTCATTAAGCAAACCTTCCTCTAAACATTTTGTTCATTACCTGTCATCCTTCCTCTTCCAGCTACTTCCAGTTTTCTTAGTGTCTGGTGCGTTAATTTCCTGAATCACTTTGGGATTCTGCAGAGGAATAACATGTATTTTAACTCTCTTGAAAATCTCAAACAAACATACACGTGTGTGCACGTACCACACACACACACACACACACACGCGCACGCGCTCGCATGTTCTCTCAATCCCTTATGTGTATTAAACGTATTTCCCCCGGTTTTGGCACATCTTTGTTTAGGGTATCTTTATCATATAGAGGTTTTTGTTTTTGTTTTTTTCTTACTGTGGTTCAATTTGTAATCTTTTATTGGTTTCTGAGTTTTGTGCCTATCTTGCCAAGAATATATAAATCTTGAATTTTTTTCTAATTCTTTTTATAGGCTTTTTTTTATAGTTCACTTATCTGGCATTTAGCTTTTGTCTTTTGTGAAACAGATTAACCTTAGTTTGTGTCTTTTGCAAGTCAGAGAGTAACCTTTTATTTTTTCCATTTGGAATAGTCCATCTTTTCTGCAATGATTTATCATTTTTTTATATTTTAAATTAAAAAAAAATTTGTGTGCATTGATTTAAAATACTTTATCATATACTAAATTTTCACATATATATAGATCTTTTAATCCATACTTTTAATTATTGTAGCTTTCTAGTTTCTTTTGATACCTTTCAGGAAAATGCCTGCTGCTTTGTACTTTTACAAAAATGTTTTGCATCTTTGTATGCTAGATGAATGTTAGAATTTTTTTTCTCTTCCATCCAAAATTTCTTAGAGCTTTGATTGGCATTCAATTAAAGTTGTAGATTAATTTAGGTAGTGTAGTTTATACTGTTACAAATCCCTCTTGATTCTAATATTTATTTTGAAAACGTACCTAAAATTTTATCCCATTGGGATATCAAATCCAGTGATTAAAATTGCTTACAGAAATCTCTTCAGATGAGCTAAGTATTTTAAAATAAATGATTTTGTAGTAAAGTGTAACTGTGGAATTTTAGAATTAGGAGAGAATTTTGAGAGTTTTAGAATATATGTATATTTCTCATTACCTGACAAGGCAGCTGGACCCCTTGTTGGAGAGTTGTTTTGCCAGAAAATTATTTCTTAAAGTGAGATAAATTTTGTCTGTCTTTTGCCCTAAAGGAATCTATTCAACAGACATTTCAAGTTTAACAAATATTTTAGTGTCTACTGTGTTACTCTTATATGTTTGCTGTGTAATTTGCATTGCAAATTTATATCATATAAAACAATATACAGTTACATAAAATTACATTTACTTATTCCCTTTACGTTTTCCCTTTTTTAAGCAACTGTCATACACTTTTCTACTATTCCTTCTTCCTTTTAATCTCTACTTGTATATAGTTGAATATAATTTGAATTTAGCATTATCTTCTAAAATTTAGAAATATTTTATTAGTTTCAGGAGTATGACAATGATTTGATATTTGTATATATTGCAAAATGTAGAAATAATATTTTTAAAGTGATTTTATCTTGGAAAGATAACTTAAGAGGTAATTTAATTTTACAGAACTTTTGAGCATGCTGTTCTAGCTGCAGGAACAGATTTCCGATCTGACAGACTCTGGGAAATGTATATAAACTGGGAAAATGAACAGGGAAACCTGAGAGAAGTTACAGCTATATACGATCGTATTCTTGGTATTCCAACACAGCTGTACAGTCATCATTTTCAGAGGTGAGTGGAAAAATCAGATTGTTAACATTTTTTTGTGATTACTCAGGTAATTAATTTCCAATAATGAGGATACTTATTCTCTTGAAATGTAAGATTCTATTAGATGCAAACAGGAATAAATTTTATTGCCTGATAATCGCAAGTTATATACACTTTTAGATTTTGACATTTTCAGTATAGCTTATAAAATGTTTAGGAACTTTACTGGTTTTAGACAGAAGGTTCTTTTTATCTGTTTTATAGGTGAGGAAACGATAGGAATCCTGTCTTTTGTCTAAGATATTTCAGAGTAGTGAAGGAATGAGAGAAAAGAATCTAAGTTTAATTATTCTTCATGGTTAACACAGTACATGGCACATAATAGATGCTTATTTAAAACATAATGCTTTACTAAAGGTCCATTCTTGTGATTCACGTAACATCTTGTATCCAAAAGAGCAAAGAATGTATTTTATGTAGTAAGTCCTGTTTATATTCAAACAATCAAAAATAATTTCAGTTTAATTTTCTACTATGATAATCTGTTATGACTGGTATCATTTCATTTTAATGAGTGCTGTTAAAACAACTAGTTCTGTGTACTGTGATTTCCATGTTTCTGATGTATTCAAAGTATCCCATTAATAAGGCTCCCACTAATACGGACTTAGTCTTTCTGAACAAGAAAGTTATGAGGACTGTGTTGATAAATGTTTGCTATAACTGCCATATTTCTGTCATAATTTTTATAACTAGTATTGTGGTAGAGCCTGTAAACTTTAGGTAGTTATTAAGTAAGTGATTTTCTAAATTTTTCTTTACTAACAAATTAGAAAACTTTATGAAACGTTTGTACAGAACTGTGGATCAATTTGCTAAGCTATGTAGACCCAGGTTAGAAACAGAAAGCATGTGGACCTGAATATACCATCTCTGTTTTTCATGAGATAGAGGAGGTGGGCAGGTTTCTAGGGTATAATGACCTAGGGAGACACTTGCTGAAAGAGATTATTAATACAGGGGTTGGCATGTGGAGACGCTTGGTGAATATTTGTTGACTGAATTTAAAAAGTTAAAATATTTTTAATGTTTTTTTAAAAGCCTTTAAAGATTTAAAAAGTTTTCTGGGACAAAGCAGGTTCCTTTCATAAACCAGTTCTTCTAGGGTCTAAAGTATAGGTAAAATATATGATTATAATAATTTTATTGTTGGTAAGAAAAAAATATGACTAGGAAACAGTTATACAGACAGTATTCTGAGTGCCTTATAACTCATTTAATCGTCACAATTAACCAGATATAGGTATAGGTACTATTATTTATCTATATTTTATGGAAGTAGAGGCAAAGAAAGATTAAAGTATTTGCAAAAGGTCAGAGAATTAGTAAGTGGGTGGAAGCTGATTGGAACCTAGACAGTGTGGCCCAAAGTTCTTGGTGTAGTTTTTTTTTTTTAATATTTCACTGGGCTTTTAAAAATGCATGTATGAGTATAATAGAGATTAGTGGATTGCATTACACATACTGCTTTTTAATCTACTCTTTTTCACTTAATGTAATGAGACACACTTTCCTTATGAGTATAGCAAACTCAGAAGTAGTGTTGGTATAAGTAAATCTTATAGTTTATGTAAGTAAACTAATTCACATGACTAATTCCTTTGAGAACTGCTGAAATGTTTTCTTTTGCCAAATATACTTCTCCTATTTAAAGTCAGTTATTTAGCGCTTGCCATGTACCAGATGATATGCATTTAAGTTGTGGGAATAAAGGCCCAAAGAAGATATGTATGCATTGACTTGGCCCTCAAGTTGCTCAAAAGTGTAGAAGAGGAAGCATGTGCTAAAGGAACTAAGTGCTGTATTAGAAATATTTCTATTGTGTAGGCTTGTATATTGGATATACACTGAACATTATCTCTAAGAATATATCTAATTTAAAGTCCTCCTTAGCATGAGTACTTTTGTGATATGATCTAATTCCTCAGGCCCAGTCCCTGGTAGTTCTTAAACTCTAGACATAACCTGAGTACTGATAATTTCCCAAAGGGCAGTGATGTTTTATGCTTTTATGACTGTAATACCTTTTCCATTTTCCATTTGTCTGGTGAACTCATATTCCTTAAGACCCATACAGCTTAATGTTTTCTCCGTGACACTTTTTCCAGTTCACCTAAACGGAAGTGTCTGTTTTGTCTTTTGTGCCAGCACTCTACCTACATTTATTTCATTTATCTTAGCACTGATAACACTCTTTTGAATTTATGTCTCTTGTATCCTCACATGTCTGTCATTTTCTGAGGATTTTTAATTCTTTTTGGCCTTAATACCTAGGAACAGGTATTTTCCTTTACGGAAAACCCCTAACGAACTTTTTGGCCAACCCAATATTAGGCACTCAGCCATTCTATATTGAATATATTAGCTTTATAGTAGAAAAAGCTAATGGAATATTACTGTTTAGTAGCATGCATATTTTATCACCATGTGAAAGAAGTTTATATATATAATGTGGCGATTATTTTATTTTTATTGTATTTTATTTTTTAATTTATTTTTTGGCTGTGTTGGGTCTTTGTTGCTGTGCATGGACTTTCTCTAGTTGTGGCGAGCAGGGGCTACTTTTTGTTGTGGTGCGCGGGCTTCTCACTGCGGTGGCTTCTCTTGTTGCGGAGCATGGGCTCTAGGCACACAGGCTCAGTAGTTGTGGCTCGCGGGCTGTAGAGCACAGGCTCAGTACTTGTGGCACAGGGGCTTAGTTGCTCTGCGGCATGTGGGATCTTCCTGGACCAGGGCTCGAACCTGTGTCCCCTGCATTGGCAGGAGGATTCTTAACCACTGCACCACCAGGGAAGTCCAATTATTTTAAATTTATGTTCTATAAGTAGTTATTTTTCAGTTTTACCTTATTTGAAGTTTCTTATTTATGTCTTGACAATTTTTAATTTTAATATTTATTTGAGTATTAAATCTATTCATTTTCATACTACACATGTGAGAGTTACTTCCTCATTTAAAGTTTTTTTAAATAAGGCAATCTGTATTTTTGTCCTCCTGGTGATAAAATAGGTGAAGTTAAGCCTCTGTATCCACTGATTTTGCAAAATTTAAATTAGTTTCCAATGTTATTTACATATGTTTGTGAAAGTCTTTTTTTTTTGGCCATGCCATGCGGCATGCAGGATCTTAGTTCCCCTACCAGGGATTGAACCTGTGCCCCCCCTGCATTGGGAGCACAGAGTCTTAACCCTTGGACCGCCAGGGAAGTCCCTGTGAAAGTCTTAAAATCCATAAAAATCCAGGTGTCAGTAACCTAAATCAATTTTAAGAAACTTGGGGGAAAAAATCCATAAGGTTGGAGCATATGGTACATGTACAACCATGTCTGATAATTAGGTTGAAGAGGTAGGTCTGGGTCAGAGGCTAGGTCAGAATATGAAAGACTTCAAGGAGATTGGATTTTAACCTGAATGCAGGGTAAACATTGAAGTGATTTTGGCATGAGGGTGGGATATGATCCTGTTTACTATTTTATTTTTCATGTTTACTTTTTAATAACTTTTTTGGCTGTGTTGGGTCTTTGTTTCTGTGCGAGCGCTTTCTCTAGTTGTGGCAAGCGGGGGCCACTCTTCATCGCAGTGCGCGGGCCTCTCACTGTTGCTGCCTCTCTCGTTGTGGAGCACAGGCTCCAGACGCGCAGGCTCAGTAGTTGTGGCTCACGGGCCTAGTTGCTCCGCGGCATGTGGGATCTTCCCAGACCAGGACTCGAACTCGTGTCCCCTGCATTAGCAGGCAGATTCTTAACCACTGCGCCACCAGGGAAGCCCTTAATAACATTTTTGATAGCAATATTGAGGTGGGGTTAGAAGCTGTGGGACCAGAGGCTGGAAGACTGGTTTATGTTTATCTAGCTGTAGTGAGGAGGGCATGAAGTCATATTTAGAACGTAGACTAAATTGGACCTAATATCCAGTGGAATGTAAGAGATAAGGTAGGTGGAAGAGATTCGGCAACTTAGTGGTTGACAATATCAAGATTGAAGATTAGAAATGTTGGGACTTCCCTGGTGGTCCAGCAGGTAAGACTCCACGCTCCTGATGCAGGGGGCCTGGGTTCGATCCGTGGTCTGGGAACTAGATCACACATGTGTGCTGCAACTAAGAGTTCACATGCTGCAACTAAGTGTCCGCATGCCACAACTAAGAAGTCTGCATGCTGCAACTATGAAGCCTGCATGCTGCAACTAAATATCCCACATGCTGCAACTAAGAAGTTGGCATGCCACGACTGAAGTTCCCACATGCCGCAACAAAGATCCCGTGTGCTGCAACTAAGACCCTGTGCAGCCTAAATAAATAATAATTTAAAAAAAAGATTAGAAATGCTGAGGGTTTTGATTTGTGGATGAAAGTGACACACTTATAGACACGTTGTATATAAGGTTCCAAATTGAGATGGTGTAGATACTTTAGCTCTTCAACTTGGTGTTTTTGATTAAAGTTTGTGTGTGTGTGTGTGTGTGTGTGTGTGTGTGTGTGTGTGTGTATATATATAAACTAGTGTGTGTAGATAAATGACATGTTTTTCAAAACACTCTTTGCTTAAAATCTTTATTTCTTTATGCAGAGCGTTGGCAGTTGTATATACTAATCTGAAATTTAGGGAAAAGGTTTGGGCTTAAGTTAGTTTTAAAATCATAGTATGCTTATTATTTCAAGCTGTATTAATAAGATTGGACAGAAAGTATATAAAAATAGATGAGAACAAAATGCAGAGTGGAATCATTGGGCATACTAGCATTTGGGGGCAGGCTGGAATCAAGGAGCAGTCAGAGACTTGGAGGAAAGCCAAGTGGTAACTCAGAGCCCAGGGTGAAGAAGATTCTAAAAGGAAGGTTAGTTAACAGCCTTAAGTACTGAGGACATTATTAGGATAGATGCTGTACTATAAAACAAGTATCCATTTAATTTTGCATGTAAGAGGTACTTGGTGACTTTAATTAGGGCAATTTCATTGGAGTGTTTGGCACAGACATGTGAATTCAGGAGTAATTGGGAGGTGAGGAAGGAACTGCAAAATTTGTTGATCATTTGTAAGTAATCATTTATAATTTAAACATGGATTGCTGTATTTAATTTTACAGTCACTTGACAGATGAGAAAACCAAGATTTAGAGAAGGGAAAAACTTCCTATAAGTCAAATAATTAGTAATGGACAGAAGTAGGATTTCAATGTATGACTTGTCCACGCCTTCTTCATTCCATTGCAAAGGCAGGAAGGAAATGAAGATGTCTGTAGACTGTTTTATCAAGTGGTAGGTTATTACTGTAGAAAAGGAGAAAGGGTGTGGTGTTTTGGCTTCTTTAAATCAGAGTTCCTTTGAAAGAGTAATGTGTAGTAGAAATGTAATGTGGGATCTAAAATTATACTTCATATATAAAGCTTGTATTTTTATTGTTTTCCTTTAGATTTAAAGAACATATACAGAATAACTTACCTAGAGATCTTCTAACTGGTGAACAGTTTATTCAGCTGCGAAGGGAATTAGCTTCTGTAAATGGGCATAGTGGTGATGATGGTCCTCCTGGTGATGATCTACCATCAGGAATTGAAGACATAACTGATCCAGCAAAGGTAACCAGACTTATTAAAAAAAAATCTTTCAGTGCATGAGAAACTAAACTTTATGTCCCTTGACTGCATGTGTGGTGTGACTTGTAGCTCATATAAAATCAATTTCTGATTAAGGCAGGTGGGAATTCTTTAGCTTGTTTGATTTAGAGTAGATAATGTGTTTTACTATGAGACACCTGAAAAACTACGTTAGCTTAGAAGCATTATTTGGCCTATGTTGTGATGTACTAGCCCTGTTTTTTGTTTTTAAAAAGGCATATGAGAAAGTAGTTTATTAGGAAATACTTTTACAGATTTCAGTATTGTTAATTGTACTTTGCACATAATTGATAATGGTTAAAAACCCATCACTATTCTAAGACTATAGTATGGGTGGATAATACTTAAATGTAAGCAGTGATATTTAAAATTTTAGTATATAACTTGTGTGATTAAAATTTTTTTTCTTCCCTAGCTAATTACTGAAATAGAAAACATGAGACATAGAATCATTGAAATTCATCAAGAAATGTTTAATTATAATGAGCATGAAGTTAGTAAAAGATGGACATTTGAAGAAGGTGTAAGTGCTTGCTTTTTTGTTATTGTCATTATACGCTTCAAAATACAGATAGGAGTAATGTATTTTTGTTTTAGTTTTGAGTGATGTCTCTGCCTTTTAGTTTTGCTTATTTAAGTGATGAGGTATTTGTCCTACCTATGGCTTCCATTATCAGTTTTCCATTATTTTATCATTTTCCATTATCAATTTTAGAAACATTGAATTCAGACTTACATGAATTGCAAATTATCTTTAATCTGAACCATTTTATTACAGTTCAATTTTTAAAATCAATTTCATTGAGTTTTATGTACAACAAAATGTACCTATTTTAGGTACAGTAAAATGAGGTGGTTTTTTTTTTCAGAATTCTAATTCTTTATTTGTTTTTTTTAAACATCTTTATTGAGATGTAATTCGCATGCCATATATAGTTCACCCATTTAAAGTGTACAGTTCAGTAGTTCTTAGTATATTCACAGATAGGTACATACGGTTAATTTTAAGAACATTTAATTAATGTTAATTTTAGGACATTTTCATCATCCCGAAAAGAAATCCCTTACTCTTTAGCTTTCACCCCTCTACTCCCTCATCTGCTTACTGCCCCCAACTCCCAGCCCTAAGGTACCGCTAATCTACTTTCTGTTCCTATAGGTTTCCCTCTTCTGGCTTTTCACATGAATGGAATCATGTAGTATGTGGTTTTTTGTGACTGGCTCGTAAAATGAGTTTTGACAAATGTATATGCATTGTGATCACCACAACAATCAGGATATAGAACTAATCTGTCACCTCAGAACCCCTTTTCTGTCAATAACCTACACTGCACTCCTACCCCACGCAACCACTGATCTACTTCCCTTTTTTTTTGTTGTTACATTCACTAGTTTATTTTTTAGATTCCACATATAAGTGATACCAAATGGTATTTGTCTTTCTCCTTCTGACCAACTTCACTTAGTATGATAATCTCTAGTTGCATCTATGTTGCTGCAGATTGCATTATTTCGTTCTTTTTTATGGCTGAGTAGTATTCCATTGGTGTATATATACCACATCATCTTTATCCATTCATCTTTGGATGGACACTGATCTGCTTTCTGTTACTGTTTAGAATCTGTTTAGAATTGTTCAATTCTAAAATAGTCAGCAAAGAATACAGTTTTCTGAACATAAAATTGTGTAGTTCTATTAAAATGACAGGGTAAGTGGAAAATACATTGTTTCTTCAATTTATAAAGCCTAAGTAATTAAAGGGATTTTAATTTTAGAAGTTTTTTTACTCATGAGATGTGATTAAAATTTTTTGGTTCATTATTATATTTATAATTTAAATAATTTGTATTACTGTAGTCATACATATTTTGGTGTTGGTACTGGTTTACTTTCATTGTCATGCCATGCTTTTATTACAGATTAAAAGACCTTATTTTCATGTGAAACCATTGGAAAAGGCACAACTGAAAAACTGGAAAGAATACTTAGAATTTGAAATTGAAAATGGGACTCATGAACGAGTTGTGGTTCTCTTTGAAAGATGTGTCATATCATGTGCCCTCTATGAGGAGTTTTGGATTAAGGTAAGAAAATTATATGCTCTGAAACTTGAATATATTATAAACATTGATCTAGTGACTAACCTTTTTTGTACTTCTGTTGAATGTTGTTCATATAACTATATCTGTTGCATTAGGAGATGGTCTGCTTGCAACCAGATTTGACTGCTGCATATGCCAACCTCGTTGCCTCTCTTCGTCCTTCCTTACAGAAACTAGTCTAGTGGTTCAATAAAGGTGCTGAATGGGTTTAAAAATAGAATTTTATCGTTCTGTCACATATTTAATGGCTTGTTCAACTGTAAATTTTTCAGTATTTCCTCTGTTTCTGTATGTAGTATGCCAAGTATATGGAAAATCATAGCATTGAAGGAGTGAGGCATGTCTTCAGCAGAGCTTGCACAATTCATCTCCCAAAGAAACCCATGGTGCATATGCTTTGGGCAGCTTTTGAGGAACAGCAGGGTAAGAATGAGGAAATTCAGTTGATATTTTGGGATTTAAGTTACTTTAGGATAAAGTTATAGGAATTGAGTCTTGAGAGATGGTGTAAAGCAGAGGTCAGGTAAACTTTTTCTGTAAAGGGCCAGATAGTAAATGTTTTAGGCTTTGCAGGCCATATGGTCTCTTTCCTAACAACTCTGCCATTGTAGCTCCAAAATAGCCATAGACAATAACATAAAAAAATGAACATGGCTGTTTTCCATTTCAAAAAAAAAAAAAATAGCCAGAGGGCTGGATTTAGCCTGTGGGCTGTTATTTGCCAATACCTGGCATAAAGGATATTTCATAAGTTTAAACAAAAGCATAAACATTTAATTACTATTTCTAGGTAATATTAATGAAGCCAGGAATATCTTGAGAACATTTGAAGAATGTGTTCTAGGATTGGCAATGGTTCGTTTGAGAAGAGTAAGTTTAGAACGACGGCTTGGAAATATGGAAGAAGCTGAACGTTTGCTTCAGGAAGCTATTAAAAATGCCAAATCAAATAATGAATCATCATTTTATGCTATCAAACTAGCCCGACATCTTTTCAAAATACAAAAAAACCTTCCAAAATCAAGAAAGGTGCTTTTGGAAGCTATTGAAAGAGACAAAGTATGTATTTGTGTTTTTTAGAATATCTTCCATAAAAAAAAGTAGTCTTTTTTGTTGTTGTTTTTCATTTTGGCAACTATGATGAAAGGTTTGGTCTGTATGTAATATATTTCATTACTAAATGAAGACAACAGTCCCTCTAAACTGATGTTGCCATTCTTTTAAAAAATTTTCAAATTATCATTAAAAGGTTGAGAAAATTAACATTATTGGATTTTCTATTTTCTCCACATTTAGAAATTTTATGGCAAGTTTATTAAGTAGAGTAGAGGGCCTGAGAACATTTTATAAACATAAGTATGGCAGTTGCCTACATTGTAACAAATGTAGCAGTGAGATTATTCTCCTCTAAAGTATTTCCTTTTATATATCAACTGATGTCAAAAGATACTGTCTAGGAAATTTCTCATTTTTTAGATTTTCGGCTAATGACAGGTCTGTTTAAGACACAGGTTTATAAGAGGTTTGCTTCCAGCTGCAGTGAGGAAGATTATCTATGGTTGTGAAGATTTAGATTACTGGAAACTGTAGAGATCATTTTTTTATGTTTTATTTCATATTTGTTATGGTAGGTCAAGCTACATTAAACCCAAGATAGGATATAGGGTTTTAATTTATTGGCATTTAACAACTTGCATAGTTTAGGAGATGCTAGGATGATGTCTCTACCTACCAATGTGCTTATTACTTTTTTACCTGTTTATTAGATGTATGCTGAAAAAATTTAACATGAATTACATTTTAATACAATTTTCAATACTGAATTTTTCAAGTTGAGACATAAAAATTAAGGCATTTAAAATATCTGTGGTCTAATCAAAATATCTTAGAAATATGATTAATTGGTACTGCTTTTTACACAGGAGAACACAAAGTTATACCTCAATTTACTTGAAATGGAATATAGTGGTGACCTCAAACAAAATGAAGAAAATATCCTAAATTGTTTTGACAAAGCTATACATGGTTCATTACCTATGAAAATGAGAATTACATTTTCTCAGAGAAAAGTGGAATTTCTTGAAGATTTTGGTTCAGATGTTAATAAGTAAGATCTTAATTATATATTATTATCTATCTGAACACTGATAATTTTGGATGGGAATTTGATGATGAGTACAAAATAATATACTGTTAAATTTAAAATGTTTCCTAGGTTTCTTTTTCCTCGGGTATATGTGGGGGTAAATTCAGTTTTGCAGATGTCTATGTGCTTAATGAGAGGACATATGGTTTGTCTTTCCTTCAAAATTATTTTCAGAATTTTAGCGTGGTGATTTAAACAATGAGTAGATGAGAGAAAGCAGGAGGCAGGAATTCTGTGAAAAAGGAAATGGGTGAAGGATTGAACCCTGAAACACAGAAACATTTAATATATAGACCACCAAAGGTAGATGGGGTTTTCTGGAATAGGAATGCCATCTCAGATTAGAGAAGAGGATGGGTGTGGTTTTACAGATCATGCCTTAATGACCTCATCTTCATGCATTATAAAAGGCTAAAAGATGAGGGTGGGGAAAAGGACAAGTTTAAAATTTAAATCTGCAAAATAGAAGAGTAGAAATATTGATTAGAACATTGCTGCCATTCCTTTCTTACCTGGTCTAGTAAGGAAATACCCCAATTCCTGTTAGGCAAGTGTGTATACATTTTTGATGGCTGAGTAAGATTTTAATTCAACTGAAAAACGTTTAATATGAGTTACATTTTAATACAACTGTATATGTGTGCTTGGCACATTAAAAGTTTTATAATTACCTAATGTAAAGTACATTAACAGTCTAACAGGGGAGGAGGTACTGGTCTTTTAATAGACAAAGAGAGGCTTAAAGAGAGATTAGGCAGTTTTTCCAAGGTCACTTAGCTATTACATTGTGCAGCTGGAATTAGAACCTACTTCGGAGCCTGTGTTCTTGACCACCTCATGTGCTGTATGTGTCTTCCTTTTGTTTTGTACTGAAGAAAGTATACAAAAGAAATGGCATATGTAATTCTAGCTTTTAGTCTAGTTGGATGGTGTGGTGACTAGAGAGGCTGTACATAAGTATGTGAGGTAGCATACAACTGTTAAGAAGGCTTTGATCTCTCTGGAACAGAATGTATTTGGCATCTTTCATAGAGGAGGTGGGGCTTCATTTAGTTATTACTGGATTCTGATAAGCTAAGGAGAGGATAAAATGGTGGAAGCAAATTAAAGTTCATGTAAAAAGAATATCTGCTTGATTGGAGGGTTTTATGAAGCGGTAAAAGCTTGATGCTAAATGTGCTGTGTCTTAAAAGCTAGACTGAGTTCTGAGCACATGTACACGGTTGACAGTAGGAAGCTATTAGAGTTTTGAATTAGATTAAATGACATATTTAAATTTGGCAGTAATATACAGACAAATCTGAGGTCCGACACAAGGATGCCAGTTAGGCCCTTGTAAATATATTTATGGAGGGTCTGAGTATCAGGTCTAAGATTGTTGTATTTGAAATTTTAAAAGGGAGTGATATGGAAAATAAATGAGTTGCTTAGAAATTTAGGTAGCAGTGTAATGAATTGGTAAGGATTAATGTTCAATCAGACAAATATAGGATTAAATCCTAGCTCTCACTTAATATTTTGTATTCCTCAGTTTTCAGATTTTCTCATATGAATATTGAGTCTCTTGTTGCCAACCCATGAGTTGTTAAAGGTCTTAAGGAAATTAGTCCATTTTAAAGTCCTTTATGTTGAGTAAACACTGAACCAGAGATTATTGACAGTTTTTGCCCCTGGAATATTTTGGGACCAGTGTTACTGTTAATTGTTATTAAATGTGTACATATGCAGGCTGTCCAGGGAAGTTGAACATGCATGTAAACATCAAGGTCATTTCCACAGAAATGTTTATCTGTGTTCAGGTTTCTGATTCCTTAAAAAATAAGGCCATCTTTGTCTTTCTAAAAAATATTTAAGAAAATGGTAAAAGGAGGGCATTTCCTGGTTGTCCAGTGGTTAGGATTCCACGCTCAAAAAGAAAATGGTAAAAGGAAAACAAAATCATTATGATTTTAAAGTCAGTTTGGCTTCAAGTGACATTGTTTTTGAAGTTTTGAGTTCCAGGTGAGACCTATAATACATATCACATTTTTTTATTTATTAAAAATTATCTTTTTAATCAACGATAACTAATTATACTGTAGTAGTAGTAGTTTTATTTTAGCTCTAATTCAATTTATCACATGGCCAAAGTTTACACTTTATCCTAACTGGTGGCAGGTGTCTTTAAGAAGCATTGTTAAGTTAGATCTCAAAAGTATACAAATTATGTAACTGTCAGGACTCGTTGCATTGGACGGAAACATATTGTCAAGGTCACTGTCTTTGTCGTGTGATAGCTCCTTAGTCGGGCTCTCCCCATGTGTTACAAATAATAAAAACAGGTAGCTCTTGGCCAGTATCCCATCAGCTTTAGCCCACTGTAGTACAGAGAACAGGCACTTTTTCAGTAGCTCAGTCAAAAATCCTGGGACTTACTGACATCCTGGTTTGAGTCACATGATCACCTCTAAACCAGTCATTGGTCAGAGATACGTAGTAAGGTAATTGGCTAGGCCTGTATCTCTGAAGCCTCATTTGAACCACATGGACTGAGAAGGAAAGTGCAAGGCAGCGGTTTGCCAAAGCAGATAACATTGAAAAGGTAGCTGGGGGCAGTTTTGCCTGCTGGATCATTTTTTTTTTTTCCAAAAGGATGTTCATTGCAACATGCTTTTGTTTCCCTAAGTGGAAATAACTTAAACACTTTAAAAATTTAAGTTTGGCTTTTGTCTATTCCAAAGGATTGTTTTTCCTTCCCTCTCAGGCTTCTGAATGCTTATGATGAACATCAAACACTCCTAAAAGAACAGGATTCTTTAAAAAGGAAAGCAGAAAACGGGTATGTAACTTCCTGCTGAATCAGAAAGGGATGCTTAAAAGAAGACATTTCATTGTGGAAACCCCTTTAAAGATAATTATCACCTTTATGTTGTGGTAATTTATTTTCGTGATTTGAAATCATATAAAACAGAGTGGTCAAGAACTTCAGATGAATGTACACAGGTGACACTCATCCATTTGTTAAATGTACTTATCTGTGGGAATTCTGAAAGTTTCCATTTTGACCTTTGATTTAGATCAGAAGAACCAGAGGAAAAGAAAGCACACACAGAAGATACAACTTCATCATCTACGCAGATGATTGATGGTGATTTACAGGCAAATCAAGCTGCTTATAATTATAGTGCCTGGTATCAAGTGAGTTTACATAATTATAATTGAATTTTTTGTTAATAGATGTTATTAGAAATGCATAAATGAGGATAGTCTTTTTTTTTTTCCTTTAGAAAAAACAACTCTGCTTTGGTTGCAGATTGTATAATACATTGTCTTGTGGTTAAGACTTGGAATTTCAGCAGTGAACACATGCTTGTTTTCTTAAATATACCTGCTTTAATTACATTTTTATATATAGAACTCAGCCATAGTTCTTGTATGCTAACATGTTTGCTTTTTCCTTTCAGTACAATTATCAGAATCCTTGGAATTATGGACAGTATTATCCTCCCCCTCCAACCTGATGGGAAAATTAAATATCAGATGGAGTGTGTGAAAAGTTTGAAATTATTTTTTTTTAATGAGGGATGTAAACATAGCATAAGCTTGTTGTATTTGATAACTTGTCTTCCCTGTTTCTGTGTAACATGATTTGTTCAGTAATAGGGGAAAATGTCACTTAGTAGCTTACCACAGATACTATTTCCTACCATTTATAAAATTTACTTTTTATTGGAGAACTATTTTTTTGATTTTTGCATTAAGTGGTCTAGAATTCTTTTGCAATGCATTTGCAATAGAGTTTTGTAGCCTTAAGGGTAGGGAAAAAAAACTGACTGCAAATCATGTCAGTGTAGTACAAGGTTCTGAAAATACATAAGGGCTGGTTATTAAGGATTTACCTCCTCCTTAAAAAAAAAAATGGCTTTTTAACCTTTGCTGACAAGATATTGTCTGTGTGGTTCAATTATCGTTGTGAATTTGGATCAAACAGCAGAAGATACTTATTAAAATACTGTCTTGGAATAGAGATTATAAATGAGGAAATGGAATGTTTGCATCCCTTTAAAAAAATGAAAATCATATCAAAACTTGTTTCAGGAGACTTTGTATTTGGAATATTCATGTTAAAACTTGTGAGCAAGCTTTCATTTTGATCAAACTGATCATCTTCGTTTTTGTAATAAAACTGAAGACTCATCCAATAATTGTTACGAATTTATTGAGGGGGGGAAATCACCTAATAATATTAACTTTATATTCACCAGTATTAGTGGTTTATTGGTTTTGAAGTATACTTTTCTTGAATTCATCTATTGTTGACAATTTATTAGACCTTTTAGCCTTTTGCTTCCTCTCAATCTCTATGCTTTTGCCTTCCTTATACACAAATATTTAAAGATTTTAAGATGATTGTCTCTGGCAAAGCTGTCCAGACAATTTTACTGTTACTCCCAGGTTTGACGAAGTCTTAGTACTGGTTAACCTAATCAGAACATGAATATATTTACACAACACAAATCAAGACATAGGATAAATTTTTATTGAACCTTTTAGTTTACAACATGAGGTAAAAGGCAAGTCAGTTCTCTTTAAGTGATATTCTACACAGCTGTAGTAAAATATTTTAAACTTCAAGGATTTATAATGGATTACATTTCTTAGAAGTTGGGGATCAAGTAAACAAGTTCTAACTTAACTTCTTGTATTTTCCAGTTGACTCTTCCCTTAAAATAGTAACCAGTTCTAATGAGACACCTAAGTTTCTTCAAGGCTGTGTTTTATTGTTGCTGATGCCTTTACTATTTCAGTCAATATCCACTAATTCCACTTCAAAAATAAGTTTTGCATTTGGTGGAATTCTGTTGAAGAAGTCAAGGTAAATTTGATAAAACTTGCCTCTCCCCTTATTCCCCTTAGTGTAAATTAGAATTATGGGACTTCTCCGGTGGTGCAGTGCTTAAGAATCCGCCTGCCAATGCAGGGAACATGGGTTGGAGCCCTGGTCTGGGAAGATCCCACATGCTGCGGAGCAACTACGCCTGTGCACCACAACTACTGAGCCTGTGCTCCCGCGAGCCACAACTGCTGAGCCCATGCACCACAACTACTGAAGCCCACATGTCTAGAGCCCATGACCTAGAGCCCCCACCACAACGAACAGCAGCCCCTGCTTGCGGCAACTTGAGAAACCCCACGCACAGCAACGAAGACCCAACGCAGCCCAAAATAAACAAATCTATAAAAATAAATAAAATTAGAATTATGTGTATTGGATACTGGTAATTAACTCCAAAGGGAGGGCTTTATAGTTGACTCAGGGGCTAGTACATAGGAACCTAGAGGTTCCTAAAAGTATTTTTGTGAATGGAGGTCATAACCTGTCAATAAAGGCTGACTAGATAAATTCAGCTTGAACTAGGATCTTCCTCTCTAGTACTGCCAAGTTAGCCACTACTTGATGAAGACTGCTACTTAGTATGCCCCACCCCTGCCCCAAGTGATTTCAATCTAGCTGATTGTATATGTTACATTAAATCAAAGTTCATATGAGGTACTACCTGATATTTGCTGTGAATTTTCAGATGTTGAATTCAGATAACAGTGATTTTTATCTGACTGGTCTTGAGATACTTCACGAGAGGGAACTGCAGTTGGTCACGGGATTTTGATAGGCTGAGAAGGCGGCTATTATATTCCCAAGTAACTAATTGATAAGTCTAGAAAGGACTTCCAATTTTTTTATCCCCAAACTTAAGTCTGACTGGTCCAACTAGTTCTCTGGGAATGGAACCAACAACTAAACTACCTTCCTACTTAGCTATTGGATTGTTTTGGTCGTAATAGACTGGAGTCATGGGTCTTCTTTTTTTTTTTTTTTTTTTTTTTTTGTGGTACGCGGGCCTCTAACTGTTGTGGCCTCTCCCGTTGTGGAGCACAGGCTGCAGACGTGCAGGCTACGGACGCATAGGCTCAGTGGCCATGGCTCACGGGCCTAGCCGCTCCACGGCATGTGGGATCTTCCCGGAACGGGGCACAAACCTGTGTCCCCTGCATCGGCAGGAGGACTCTCAACCACTGCGCCACCAGGGAAGCCCGGCTCTTCTTTTTTTTTTAATGTTCACAAATTGGGCCTATCAGAAAAGTACTGTCACTAGTTGTAATCACAAATGCGTACACTATGATGTTGGACATGTGGTCTCCTTCATTTCACAACTGGTGATCCCCAACGTGTTCCATTTCTAAGCTTTGAGTACCCAATTAATTGCCTGAAATCATATGGAAGCATAAAATTACCATGAGCCATATCTGAATCCTACAGTTTGCTACAGTTGTTTGTATTGAGCATCTTAACTCCTTTAAATAAACCCTTCAAACATTAATAGCTTTTCAAAGATGGAAACTTAAACCTCAGTTTAGGTCTTGAAAATTAAGAGCTTATAGGAAGAAAAAAAGACTCCAGCTCAAGTTAGAATACTTTGTAACATTAGAAAATATTGTGTATATTGGAGGTGTTGACACAAAAGCATCTAAATATCAGGAAGACTGGTCTGGACAGGATCTCTGACCTAGAGGTTAACCTAGACAGCATTTACATACCTTCAAGTGATCTTTCTTAATGATTTTTCTTTTAATTACAAAGGAAAAAAGGATACTTAGCATCAGGCTGTCCTTTCTTTCCATAAGCCCATTCTGGTTCAATCTCCAGTCGAGCCTTTTCTCCTTTACTCATAGTCAAGAGTGCTTCATCCCACTAAAGGCAAGAACATAAAATCAAAACTAATGATACTTTACAAAAGGATGCAAAGCCAGAAGAAAGGCAAGATTACATACAAAGCATTCTGTTACAGGATTTCATGTCCTAAGGTAATGTCCTTGGGTGAGAGTCTCTAAATCTGTCCTTTATTTCCTCAATGAAAAAAGTTAAGGACACATTAAACAATTTTCTAGTGTAAATACTTGAACTTTTCAAAAATGTCATTTTGTACAAATTTGGATCTTAAAGCCAAATTACCAAAAACAATATGATGCAAGGATACAGAATATATTACTAATATACTCTGCTGAAATTAACAATTACATAAAGCTCAAATGATAGAGATCTGTCACATACTGGAAATTAAGAGTATGGTTGACTAGAACAAATTTACCAGTAAACATTTTAGTTACAGAAACAAAAATAGCTCAACCTGATATATCAACTTGGTATAATCAGATAGTAGTTAAAAGTGATTTTCAACTAAACCTTTAGTTTCAAGATGTTTTATATTCTATTTTGGGCTCTGGATATGATTGAACAATATTTTAGGTCTTACCACAGTACAAAGAATAACACATTTAGGGTCCTCATAACTGCATTTAAATAGGCATTTTGGTTATTAATATTTGACGTCCTGCTGTTTCATCTCCTTTTGTACTGTACACTGCAATGGTCAGTACAGCTTAAGCCTAACTTCCCCTTTTTTCAGAGTTTCCTTCTGTTACCTCTCACATGTAAGGGTGGGTAAAGGCATACTTAACATTTGAAAGATATTTTTGGTGTTTGAGCCTAAATTGTGAGAGGTGAGAGGGCCACAGGAAAGACTCCTAGAAGTTTCTATCAGTACTTTAGTGGAACAGATATTTTACCTTTCTGAATCATGTATAAGTGGTACAACAGCTATTTAACATTTTATAAGAATCAAATTTAGAAAGCCAAACATTCTGGCAATTACTTTACAAAGAAAAAAATAATAAAAGGGGCAGGCATGGAAGGAAATAATATTTGAGTCTCTATTATGTGCTTTAAGTTATACCTATTTAATCTTTTTTTAAAAAAAAATTTATTTATTTTTGGTTGCATTGGGTCTTTGTTGCTGTGCGCGGGCTTTCTAGTTGCGGCGAGCAGGGGCTACTCTTTGTTGCAGTGCGGGGGCTTCTCATGCAGCACGGGCTCTAGGCACGCGGCCTTCAGTAGTTGTGGCACACGGGCTTAGTAGTTGTGGCACATGGGCTTAGTTGCTCCACGGCACGTGGGATCTTCCCGGACCAGGGCTCGAACCCTTGTCCCCTGCATTGGCAGGTGGGTTCTTAACCATTGTGCAACCAGGGAAGTCCCCCACTTAATCTTTTAGCAACCTTGAGGTAGGCTGTACTGTCTGAGATCCAGAGAATGTAATTTGTGCCACATCAGTTAGCAATGATAACACTTGATTTGTGAGACTCGAAAGATTGTTTTCATTCTATTCTCAAACCTAATTCTTTATGTTACCATACCACAAGTAGCGTGTGCCAGAATATCTGCTGGTTCGTGGCCAGTTTTTACTTACTCCTCTGATAACTTTGCCTATCCCAACCTTAAAACTTAAAGGCTTGGCATTTTTCTTCTTCTTCGAACCTGTAAAACAGATTTTCTTTATAGTTAATAATGAAGTTAAGTTCCAATTGAAAAACACAGTGATTTAAGTCTTTAAATTGATTTCAGAACTTACCATGCTATGCATCTGAAAAGAAATAAAAATTCAGAAAGCCAAGTATTTCATCAAGAAAATTTTGGATGTAAAAATAATTATGGTCTAAAGTAGGGAGACGGAAAGGACCTATATTTACACCATTAAAATAACACTATTCTGCCTTTTATATTAAAATACAAAAGCCGGAATTTGGGGCATTAACAAAGTTTAGACTAAGCTTCCTTATTTTTTGCTTTTCAGTGACCAAAAGGTCTTCATTTACACCCAGCCAAGTAGTGAACTGAAAACCTTTTACAAGTAAATCACAGGTGTAAAAGACTTCCGGAAAAAAAATGACAGCCAAGAAAAAGGTACTGCCAACACAAATATCTGGCATGCCCTAAAGCCAAAGAGATAAGATTACATTTAGACTTACTCGTTTGAATATTAGTATCAAAAACAGTCCCATCCTGTAGTGTTCCTGTATACCAGCAGTGAACAATATCTCCCTTTTTGGGAAAGTTGGTTTTATCTCCTTTTTTAAGAACAGATTTTGTATATTTTGGTGGACCCTAGAAACAAACAAAAACAACACACACATAGAGTTGTTAATTCATGTCCTTTTTTTAGAAGGATGACAAAGAGAATACTTATACAGCCAACTGTGACCTAAGTCCAGTCACAAGAATTTCACAGATTTGGTAACAAACTATTTTGCCTCTGGTTCACCACTGAGTTAAAAAACTCACTATCTCATTTCAAGTCTGTGATGAGAATATTAGTAACTAGCACACCTATAATTTCAAATAACTTCCAGCTTCTTTGGAAACCTATGTTCTTTTGACAAAGAGTAATTATTCATCAAACCATAAAATGAATCCAGTTATTTTCCAAGGTTAGAAATATCATTACATTTTAATTCCTATAAAATTATAAGGCATTAAATCATTGTGACATCTTTTCAAAGATTTGAGTTGTGTTAGCACCAATAATTGGCATTACTAAATATTTAAATTATATCCAATTAGAATAAATACAAGTAATATTGCATCTGTTCCTGGACTTGAATTGAAAATAAGTTCACACAATGAATGGAATTATCTATAGAAATTACCATAAGAGGCATATTTCCTAGAACAAAGCAGGATTATCAGGGTCTTTTTTTTTTTTTTTTTTAAAGCTAAGGGTTAATCTAATCATTACTGAGGAATCAATGAGAATCAAAAGAATCAATTTCTTAGGTAAACTTAAGAATATATAGAATTTTATACTACAGAACATTCCAAATGTTTTACAGAAACTAACTCTCCCTTATGAGGTAGGTACTATTATTATCCCTGTTTTACAGATAAGGAAACAAAAGGATAGAGTGGATAAGTAACTTGCTTAAGGTCCTAGAGCTCCAAAGTGGCTGTGTAGGATTGGAAACCAGGCAGCCTGGTTATAAAGCCCAAGCCTTAACCACTTTACTACCTCTCAAGCACATATGGAATGTCAGGTATTAATACTAGTCATTTTGTTATGTCCATTCATTTAACCACACAGCAACCTGGCAGTTCTTTCCCCATCTTTTATAGAGAAAGTAGTGAGGCCTGGATAGGGTATAAAGCCCTATGCAATTCAGAGTGTTAAGGATTAGAACTTTCAGCTAAAGCTAGGCTGCCTCCCTAAGTCAGAAGAAAGTCACATCTATAGCTTGAATACAAAGTGTATTACAAAAGTAAGCATTAACTTTCTTCCTGACCCATTCCAAGCTTGTTTTAGTGAGACGTTACTTTAGAAGTCTACTGCTAGTAGTGTAAACTGGTGCCATCTCTTTGGAATGCAATTTTAAAATGTTAAAAGTATGATAATTCTCTTTATACAGATATATACTCAAGAAGTAATTTGAAACTTAGGAAAAAATCTTTATGCAGTTATTCCATACACTATTATACATAATGGCAAAATAAAACCACATATTTATGGTAATATAATAGTTTTTAGTAATGTGGAAAAATTCTTATAAGATTACAAGAAAAATCAGTAGAAAGTTCTACAGTAAAATCTCAACTTTTCAATAAATATACACAGAGAAAATATTCTGAAATGTTAAACATTCATTTCTAGGTGTTGGAATTATGTTTCTCTATCCTTTTCTGTTATATCAGAAAAATAAATGATTTTTAAGGAATATAGTTGACTTGACAAAAACTGTTAACATATATCCCAAATTTGAAAATAATTTTAACTTAAAGCATTTAAAAGCCACAAAATGAGGATGACAATATACGTATATTATGTGAGAATATCAGAATATCAAGACTTTATTAAAGAAATTACAGATAACTATTGAGTGGATAAGGTACGATTAGCAAATAATAGCCACATTTTAAAACTTAATGTTGGGCTTCCCTGGTGGTGCAGTGGTTGAGAATCTGCCTGCCAATGCAGGGGACATGGGTTCGAGCCCTGGTCTGGGAAGGTCCCACATGCCGCAGAGCAACTAAGCCCGTGTGCCACAGCTACTGAGCCTGCGCGTCTGGAGCCTGTGCTCCATAACAGCAGAAGGCAGCGACAGTGAGTGGCCCACGCACCGCGATGAAGAGTGGCCCCTGCTCTCCGCAACTAGAGAAAGCCCTCGCACAGAAACGAAGACCCAACACAACCAAAAATAAATAAATTTTTTAAAAAAACAAAAACACCAATGTCATTCCATTATTTTTCCCTTTGTTGTACCACGTTGCTTGGGCATGTTGTGTTACCTACATTAGAGGTCCTAGTATAATGCAAACACAATAAATTGGTGGCTATATCTCAGTCTTAACAGTAAAGGCGCAATCTGCCTACTTGGGGCCTCAATTTCAGTGTTTCACAAAGTGTCTTTTATGGATCACCCATTCCTTGGCATTGTTGGAAGAAAAGGGCCTAATTAAGTTTGGGAAATACTGCATTCAAGTTAAATATGCCTCTCTTGCATAACTTCTCAGAGCTAATTATGCATTAGCTAATATACACTGTGAAACTTCAAGTAGGAGACACAAGGTACAGCTTTTGATGACACATGAAAACAACATGGAACTTTTGGGACCTATAAAACACACTTTGTAAAATGGTGGATCTCATTTTGGGTTTCATTGCAAGAACCTGATTGCTTCATGGTGGGAGGTCAGATCAGTCCCAAGCTATCCTGGAGTTAATGTGCTTGAACGGACCTGGCTTTTAGGTAATTTCCTGGCTTTGCAGCAATTTCTTAGTCCAGAGTGAGGAAAAGAACTACATTCCTGAGACTGGGTCTGAGCTAGAAACTTCTAGACACAGATAAAGGAACTTTTGAGAGTAATCATCGTAGCTGCAATTAACTAGATCACGGCATAGCCTCTAAAAATGAGAGTACAGTTGACCCTTGAACACTTTGGGTGTTAGGGGTGCCAACCCTTCCTGCAGTCCAAAATTCATGTATAACTTATAGTTGGCCCTCCCTTTACATGATTCCTCCGCATCCATGGTTCTGCGTCCGCAGATTCAACCAACTAAGGATTGAGGGTCATGGAGTACTGCAGTATTTACTACTGGAAAAAATCTGCATATTATAAAGGACCCATGCAGTTCAAACCCATGTTGTTCAACGGTCAACTGTATATTACATAATTATTCTCAATTCAAGAAATATTTGAGCATGTTCTATATGTCAGGAACTAGAGATACGCAGCTGAGCTGGCAGACGTGGTTCTGGCCCTCACTCTAACAGAGAATATAGGTGTGTGTTAGGAGACCTAAAGAGGAAGCACAGGGTGCCAACATGAGAAGGACACAGTGACGTACTCCAGTATAGGCTATAGGCTGGGAGAGGGTTCTCTGAAGTAATGTTTACACTGTATCTTGAAGGACAAAAGAAGGTCACTCAGTAGAGGAAGGTTTACAACAGAGAATAGCATTTTCATAGCAGGGAAGAGCATGAAAATAGTAGTCTGCAAGGTAAGAATGAAAAGAGAATGGTATGAGATGAGGCTGGAAAGACATAACACATGTTAAGAATCTGGGTTTTTATCTTTAGGTCACTGAGCAACCAATTACCAGTTTTAAACAAAGAAGTTACAAAATCAGATTTGTGTTCTAAACAGATCAGTTTGATCTAGTTGAGGAATGGATACGGAATCAAAAGTGGAAGTGGGGAGACTTGATAGGAAGAGGTTAGTATAGTAGTCTAGGTCTATGCTGCGGTGCCAACATTGAGGATGACAGAAGATGAGCAGTTTTGTGATATACATATGCAGAATCAACAGACTTTGGTGATGATTATATGTAAAGAAGTTATGAAGGATGAATCTCAAGTTTTTGGCTTGAGTACTTTTACAGTCACTTCTGACGTCTGAGTGTGAGTTCCTGACCTAACTTATACTTTCTCTCCTGTCCAATATTCACTCATACTTGAAAACTTTCCTCAACACTATTTAATACATAATAGGTAATAAATATATTGACTATGACTGATTTATTTAAAGTCTAGTAACAGCTATTAGACAAGGTTCTCTGCATTAAGATGAATAAGTAGAGGTAAATAATATAGATAACCATGTGCTACAGAAAGTTTTGGCAGTTATGTAAAGTCTGGGATGGTAAAAATTTCAAAGGAAGCGATGAGCCGATGACCTGGGTCTTGAAGGGGACAGAGAACTGACAAATAGGGAAGCTGAGAGGAGAGACACACTAAGCAAGAAATAAAAGTATGGACAGTTTAGTAGACAATGGGCAGACATCTGTGACCGAAGAAGAATATTTCTATAGAAGTAGTAAATACGGAGCTGGGCAGGGGCCAGATATTGGAAGGTTTTGAATGCCAAAAATGCAATCCAATAGAAAAACAATGAGTCACAAATGTAATTTTAAGTTGTCTAGTTGCTGCATTAATATCATTTCAACATGTAATCAATATGAAAATGTTGAGATATTTTACATTAAAAAAAATCATATTAAAACTTCGAAACTGCATATTTTATACTTAAGGCACATTTTAATTCGGAGTGGCCACAAAGTGCTCAGCAGCCACGTATGGCTAGTGACTACTGTACTGGACAGTGCAGCTCTAGACAGTATAGAGTTATTGAAGATTTTTGAGTAGGGTGCAGTTTGCAAAATATTTTAGAAAACTTACTAGAACAGCCATTTTGGGGCTGAATGATGACGAAAGAGAATGAAGGCAGATTAGTGACTTTTCCCACACTCCAGGTCTGAGGCCTTGGAATGCTTGAGAATCAAAAAGGAATGGATGAAGATGTGAAAAAGAAGATGTTTGAGAGCCTTAGATCTGAGGGAGACATGAAAAGGAAAAAGAAAACCAAAGATCAGAGAACTTTTAAACTGGGAAGAAGAGAATGGTTACAACTATGTATGTTAATATTTTGGTAAAATAGAACACAAGAGTATATAATGAGAAAGGAATAAGAGAAGGTTGAGAACTTCTGGAAAAATGTCAAGTAGTTTATGTGGATGGGGAATTGAGTGAGGGATAGTATGAAAGCTGCTGAGTAGCAGTGAAACTAGAAACCATGCCTGTCTGATATTAAGCTTTAATTTATACAAAGCCCAGTAAAAAGTTTGATGATTATTTTTCTTCACAGTACTTGCTCTGCAGTCCTGAAGCATGAACAGGGAAAGCAGACAGCAGGGACCAGCAAAGTACTGGTCAAGAAGTTACGGAATCTAGGCAGGAAGACAATGAGTACATAAAAAAGAGGGCTCACACTGACCAGTTAAATGAAATGAAAAGACGTTTTAAAGAAAACGATATAGTTTAGGACTCTCACGAAATCTCTCTAAACTGCCTCCAGCCCTTACAGCTTTTACTTTTATTTGTAATGCTCTTTTTCTTAATCTCTTGATATATTATCTGCTACCTCATACGTCCCTTACTCTAGTTTTCTGGAATACTCTTTCTGGAAGATGAACTATGTTGCCAACTGCTTTTGTAAACCTTCTAATAATTATACCTCTATTTACCTTAGTAGCTGCTCAATATTCGCCCACTATATAAAACATTTATCAAATTATTATTATTGTCACTGATACTAACACTGCTAGGAATGAGTGAGCTTAGTTGTTAGCAAGATATTATCAAAAGTGGCAAGATATTAATCAATTTAGCTCTACTGAGGCTTTTCAAAGAGCTGTCCTTAGCTCTACTAAGTCTGTCCATTTACAGAAATAGTTTTGTTTTGTTTTTTTAATGGAGACACTGGTGGAAAAATGTTTTATTTTTTTGAATTTTATTTCATTTATTTTTTTATACAGCAGGTTCTTATTAGTTTTCCATTTTATACATATTAGTGTATGTATGTCAATCCCAATCTCCCAATTTCAGAAATAGTTTTATCTAGCTCTTCAAACCTTGGTACCAAAATACAAAACCTGGGCTGGGAAAGATGAGACAGATGAACCCACACCCTGCAGCCAGGCCCGAATTAAGTATTTATATTGCCTAGGACACCATGTACATCAGAAAAAGCTAAAAATAATCAAAAGGAAGTTTCTTTCACTCAGTCCAACTTGGCTATAGAATAGGCCCTTAAAATAGCTTTGAAAGCTCAGAAGTTCTGGCCAGACATAGAGGCAATATAAAATACAAAGCTAGGGCTTCTCTGGTGGCACAGTGGTTAAGAATCCGCCTGCCAAGGCAGGGGACATGGGTTTGAGCCCTGGTCTGGGAAGATCCCGCATCCCGTGGAGCAACTAAGCCTGTACACCACAACTACTGAGCCTGCGCTCCAGAGCCCACGAGCCACAACTACTGAGCCCATGTGCCTAGAGCCCGTGCTCCGCGACAAGAGAAGCCACCGCAATGAGAAGCCCGCGCACCGCAAGGCAGAGTAGCCCCCACTCACGGCAACTAGAGAAAGCCCACGCGCAGCAACGAAGACCCAACGCAGCCAATAATAAATAAATTAATTGATTAAAACAAACAAACAAACAAAAAAACAATGTACTGATTTGGCCCTATGAGTGAGAACATGTTTTTTTTAAAAAAAAAAAACTAGAGGTATTTCACAGGAAAGGCTTACTAACTGTAAAGCACTGGTTCTTTTTTCCTTATTGAGTACACCCAAGGGAGATAACCCACTCCATATTAGTGTTTGGCTCACTGAAAGTGGCCACCCCTTATTATGAGAAGTCAGTGCTGTAAAGCAAATACTTTTTCTCAAATTCACATGCGAAATCAAGTAAGAATACATTCTATACATACCTCATCCAGAGTCTCTTCAGACTTGGTTTCTTTGGGTTTATCTTCATTAAGCTTCACATTTTTCACCTGCTCAGACACTTTGCTTATACTTTCAGTACCCTTGAAACGCTGTAAGGAAAATGGTCTAATGTTTATCATATTCATGTCTGGCTAAGAACAAAGGAAGAATCTTATATTAAGCATTTTAATCAACAAATTATGAATCTCAAACTATCTCACAAAATAAATTCTGTAATGAGACCCGTAACCTTTAGAAAGACCAATTCAGACTCAGAGATATGAATAGTATTCAATCAATTCCTTAATAAAGATTCTCTTTTTTTTTGTGGAAGGTGGTCATTTCATAGTTAACATATATTGGAGAATTTCTTAAAATTTGCTTTTCTAAAGGCTCAGCCTAGGTCTAACCAAGAGTTTAAATACATTAATGAAATGCAACTTACTTTAGATTTGTAACTTTTCAGTGTCCTTAAAAATCTGTTCCCTTTCAAAATATCAAAACATCCTGCCATATTACAGATTAGCCATGCTAAATGTGATAGTCCATTTATGATTATAGTTAAGAAAAAGTACAGGTGGAAAAATGTCAACATATTCTGCAAATAAATGCATTTAAAGCTTCTTTTTGGGAATAAAATATCTAAAATGATATTTTGGTAATAAAATGTAACAATACTCACCTTACTTTCAAAAAGATGGTTATAGGCTGTAACCAAATGGTCCTTGTTAGCTGTCTTGGCCACATTTTTAATGTTTCCTAATAACTTATGTTCTGCAAGAAACTATAAAGAAAAAAAGCTGGTTAGTCAAAATAATTTCCCTCATGTAAGAAAGGGTCTAAAATTAGAAAATGAACTTTTGAGTTAGAAATTATATTTTCAATCATACTATTGATAAAAGAAATGAAACATTACATTTTATACTCTACTTCATAACAAAAATAAGATTTAAGGAATATTAAAAAAAACCATATTGGGTAATTATAAGAAATACTCAAAGATTAGAACTGTAATATTGCATAGTGGTTACACTGGTGTGTACTAACCCTTTTCCCATCATGGAACTCACGGAAGAGCACACTTACACAGCAAGCACATTTTGGTAACTGGGCAAAGCTGCTCCTGGCAGGATGTTACTTGGCCCGTGCCCTGGGAGCCTCTAGCCATGTTGGGTATTAATATCTTGACGTATCTGTAACCCATTCTTGGCACACCCAGAAACACTGTTACACAATGCTGGATATATAGTGTTCAAATGTATAGACTGTGGTGTCAGACCATCTGGGTTAAAATCCTAGCTGTCTGATTTTAGACAAGGGACTAAGCTTTCCTAAAGACTCAGTTTCTGCATCACAGTGAAAGATTAATAACAGCATCTTATGTCAGAGGCTTCTTATAAGGGTAAATGTAATAAACCATTTCCAGTCATACAGTAAGAACTCAATACATATTACCTATTTGATTAATAATGTATTTAATAACTCTAACAGTAGAATTCCATTTCTCTCAAATATAAGACTAAACTGTCAGATGAATACTGAAATACTACTACTGAAATATCAAATCATCAAAATCATGTACCTTCATCTCAAAATCATGTACATGTTTTCCTTACTTTATTCTTCTTCCTTTTCTACTTCGTGGTCCTTGCTTGATTCCTCATTTTGTTACCTTCCCAAAGTTGTCCTCTGGCATCTTTTAATCTTTCTAACCTTCTAATCTTACAATAAAGCAGTTTTTCTGAAACAATCACTATTGCATTTTTCTCTCTCACGCTCAGAGAGAAATGTTCTAAATGATAAAGGCTCATGGGAAAGGCTATTTTGATTAAACAGAAGCAGCTACTTTAGCACTGTTGTGATTTCTTCAGCAAGTTTTCAGAAAGATATCCAAAATATAAACATCTCCATGATATCTTATGATCAATAAAATAGTGACTGTCAAATATAGGTTTACATATGTGAATGAACACTGGAAAATATGCATGTAAAAGATTGGCATATTAGTATTAGTATCTTAGTATTTTGACAAGCCAAGTCTCTTGAAATTGTCCAACGTGGGCCAGTTTTACATTAGATTCCACCTTGGGATGATTTGTTTTATAAGAATTTGATGAATATAGTACAGTTTTGAGGCATTACACGTTAATAAATGATATATCTACTCTATTGTTTCAGTGAAATGTGGATTGGCTTAAGAGAAAATAATTCCACTAAAATAGTAAAATGGTATAAAATGGTGTCTCTGAGGCATGGTCTTTCATTTTCACACTTGTATCCCCAAACACTGAGTACGGTTCTTGCTGTAGATGTTGTATAAGTATTTGTTGATGTCAGAATTATTATTCAGGAGGGAGATTATTGGAAATTAAGTTAAAAACCGTAGATAAAGCACATTTAGACCCCTGCTATTTCTGATAAGTGGGAGATGCTGCGGGCACACAAACTGTACAGTTGTTCTGCAATTTAAGGAGATATGAATTATATTAATTTCCGAAGGAAAAGAAGCCGTCTGACAAAAATAACTTGTGACTACGGAGAGTGGTTAAGATGGAGACTGTGCTGAAAAATGCAGGGCGTAAAAGTAGGAAGAATGCCAAATAGATTTCTTGGTTTGTTTATAACAATGGGAGACCACTGTACCCGAAATACTCATGTAACTCCCCTAAATATACAGGTGAAAAGGTCATTTAAAGGATCGATATTTTAAAAGTTAAACAGCAAGACTGTAAAAAAATCACAATTATTAGTGTTCAGTGCTTGGTAATTGATGAGAAAAGCAAATCGCACCATCGTTCCCACCGAAATCTTCACATCCCTTCTCATTTCCCTAACAGCCCACACTCCCCGCCAGGGATCTATCTCACGCAAGCCTCCAGTCCTCGGGCCCCCGTCTCAACCCCCAAAATCTACTGGGTTCCTTTTTTTCACAGCCTCCACCTCACTCAAGCATCTCAGTGAGGTTCTAAATCTGCTACTGCTGCGTGCCGCAAGAGGTAAAGTTGCTCCACCCGCCCAAGTAGGGCCGGCCCGAGGGGCGGGAGCGTGGCTCGGGAGCGCACGCGGGACCTCTCCGGCCTTCCAGGCCACCGGCCGCTGGAGACGAGGGCGGGGGCACCGAGGAATACGGAATGTATGGGCATCTACGGGGGGGTGAAGTGTCCCTCAGCCGCACCAGCCCGGCCGCCCCGCCGCCTCCGGTACCGAATCTGAACCGTGATCCTGCAGAAACTTGATAATGTCCTTCTTAGGGAGCTGCTCGCTGCGCAGCTGCTCCACGGTCCAGGCCCGCTGTGGAACGGCCGCCGCCATCTTCCCCCGCTGCCTCCGCTTTACTGAGCCAGCCCGCCTGGGTTCGGCATCGCCCCGCCCCAGAGGCGTGGCGCGGACCCTGCTCGGAGCTCAAGCGGGCGGGGTCACGGCGCTACCCAGCAGGATTGGGGCCAGTGTTTGAGTGACGTTAAGGCTGTACTCCGCGGGCCTCTTTGTTGAGTCCCGGGTAAAACCGGCCGATGTGGCCCCGGCAGCGGACTACGCAGAAAGCCGCAAGCTGTCAGCTGCTCATAATTGGAACCCTTGTGAGGCGACGACCTCCGATAGTAGTGATTGTTTACCAGCCATTACCCACACTTGTTTATTACCGACAAGCTGCTATGCATTTAAAGTCTTTAATATGTTTAAAGGAAACAAAAGCATTCAGACATCTAATCTCATTTTATCTAGTTCTAGCCTAAAGATTCACATCTGACTTGGCTCAGTCCTTGTCCATCAGAACAACCTATATTCCACCACTTTCCTTTTAAAACTCACACAAATTAAACTAAAATACAACCGGTTCCCTTCCCCCTCCCAAATACAAACATATGATAAACAGCATGTCTAAAAGCAAGTCCAGACACTTGACCATATAAAACAATGTAAAGTGGCTACACGCAGGATGGCTCTTGCTGATGGTGGCGATGAGGGGGTGACATTATTAGTGGTCCAAACAACCTCGTGATGTGTGTGTACTTTTCCTCAATACACGAAGAAACAAATCTACAGAGGTTACTCGAGGTCGCCACTTTTAGAGGGGAGAAGCCGGGAATTGTATCCAAGTCTGAGGTAGAGTGCTATCGCTAGAGTAGAGTATCACCCCGACGCTTACTGCTCTATATCATTTATGAAGATGTAATGGTGGAGCATCAGGACGCCTTGCTTTTTTTCCCTTAGGATTTTCCAACGAATATCAGGACCATACCATTCACTTCCCTTTTAACAATACAAAATACTAAGATAATGGGGCTTCCCTGGTGGCGCAGTTGTTGAGAGTCCGCTGCCGATGCAGGGGACACGGGTTCGTTCCCCGGTCCGGGAAGATCCCACATGCCGCGGAGCGGCTGGGCCCATGAGCCATGGCCGCTGAGCCTGCACGTCCGGAGCCTGTGCTCCGCAACGGGAAAGGCCCGCGTACCGCAAAAAAAAAAAGATAATGCGTTGCCACTCCTGAAAAAGAGAACTGGCGTTTTGTTTTCTCAGCCTGGATAGAGAAATAAGACACGTTATTTAATTTTATCTAAACATGTTTGTTTTTCACCTCATCTTCCGATTTAAAAACATGGCCAACCACAAGGAATAAGGCAAGTTAGACTCTCAATAACATTAAGTTAAAAAAGAAATGGGTAGGGCTTCCCTGGTGGCGCAGTGGTTGAGAGTCTGCCTGCCGATGCGGGGGACACGGGTTCGTGGTCCGGGAGGATCCCACGTGCCGCGGAGAGGCTGGGCCCGTGAGCCATGGCCCATGAGCCTGCGTGTCCGGAGATTGTGCTCCGCAAGGGAGAGGCCCCAACAGTGAGAGGTCCGCGTACCACAAAAAAAAAAAAAAATGGTTATCCATTGTTTCTGAACCTCAAGTTTATTTATTGTATCATTTTAAGAGGCATCAATTTCGCAATGATGCCCGGACACCTCGTCATTAGAAACGGAACCCAACTTTAGAGTCGATAAGAAACTGACAAGGGGACCAAATTTTCGGTGGCTCCATAACAACGCGCATGCGTCGCCTAGAGGGCCACGGTGTTTCCGGGAAGCCAGCCAATCACTTTCCCCACGCAAACTCAGTGGCGGCACTTTCCAACTGGATTAACAGGCCTTAACCCCGCCTTCTAGTTCTAGTGTTTTTTATGCGAAGATAACCGATGGGGTTTGGAACGGAGGCTGTTGAGCTGCAACAGCTGCTGGCGTCTGAGAGAAGCCTTCGGTGGTCTTCGGCCTAATGAGCAGGCGGCAAAGAACGCTTTTTCAGACGTGGGGCTCAAGAGTCTCCCGATCCACTGGGGCTCCGAGTTGCAGCTCTGGAACTGAGCGGCCTCAGAGCCCTGGCATCTCCGGGGCGAGTTTTCCTGCAGCGGCACAGGCAGCAGAGGCGGCGGAGGCGGCAGAGGCTCAGCCCGAGTCGGACGATGATGTGTTGCTGGTCGCGGTGTACGAAGCAGAGCGGCAGCTGAGTCTAGAGAATGGCGGGTTCTGCACCTCAGCGGGCGCCCTGTGGATTTACCCTACTAATTGCCCGGTGCGGGACTACCAGCTGCACATCGCCAGGACCGCTCTGTTCTGCAACACGCTGGTGTGTCTGCCTACCGGCTTGGGAAAGACCTTCATTGCCGCCGTAGTCATGTACAATTTCTACCGCTGGTTCCCCTCCGGCAAGGTTGTCTTCATGGCCCCCACGAAACCTTTGGTGACACAGCAGATCGAGGCTTGCTACCGGGTGATGGGTATCCCGCAGTCCCACATGGCCGAAATGACAGGTATCTTAGAAACAGTGGGCTAATTTGAAATTAAGAGCTGGGACCCAGGGAAAAGTATGCGTTCTGGGAAATAGCGTTAAAGGAATTCCTGACCCGTGTGGAATAGTCCCCAGATCACAATATGCTTATTTTACGTCTTCTCCCTTGAAACATCATCTACTTGTAGCAAGTCCAGCTCTAATGAATAGGGTTGCTTTATTCAATCTTCAGAGAATTCCTGTATCTTGTCAAAGAATTTTGAAGTGATTATGTGTGTATACCCCATCGGTAAGTGAACATGAGTTTCTTCCGCAGAAGGATTTCCCAGTTGAAGAATTTTGTTCTCTTCAAATATTATGTCATTTTGTAGGAATTCTTTAATGGCAGTCTAGTCGTGGTTTTCGGTAAAAGCCAGCATTGACATTTGGACCACAACAAATCTTTAAAATGCATTCCCATGATTTGTCTAATTATCATCTTGAAAGCACATTACCAAAGCAGGAATGCATTCTGAAAATAGGCCAGGTTATTTATATTTTACAGATAACAGTCGGGAGTTTAGAATGTACAATGTCACTTTTATTTACAGGATCTACTCAAGCTTTCACCAGGAAGGAAATATGGGGCAGTAAAAGAGTCCATTTTCTTACACCTCAAGTCATGGTAAATGATCTTTCTAGAGGAGCTTGCCCTGCTGCTGAAATAAAGTGTCTAGTTATTGATGAAGCTCATAAAGCTCTTGGAAATTATGCTTATTGCCAGGTAATTTTGTTAAAAAGTATTTTATAGTGTAAATATATTGATGAAGAGCATTTTGGGGAATAATTATTAATGATGGAAGTTACTGATGGTATTATTATGAAAAGCCTTATATCTATTATCTCAACAGATGGTGATAAATACTTTCCTTCATCCATTCAAATCAGTCTCTGCTGTTGTTTGTTTTTTAAATTTAAACAAGACTATTAGTGTCAGATGTAGATGATGAGAGTCTCGTTGAGGCAGTGATCCACTACCATATAGTGGTAGGTAGTTAAAACAATAATAGGTGGTGATACTAGGGAGAGGGTATAGAGTAAGAGTAGAGGGAAAGTTTATTTCATTTAGTGCAAAGAGATGAATTTCACTGCCAGTTTGTGATTTTATTAAGCAGTTTCCTTGGGGACTTTTAAGTATTATTATATCTCTGTATTATTTTCTTGAGAATTGTTATCTAGAGTTGATCTCAGTCAGGAAATGGATATATTTTTCCAAGTTAAATTAATATCCAGTGTGTTAAAGTTTCTGCTTGAAAGGATCATTTTAAAAATTTTGTTCTAACTCTGTGGAATTCATTTTGTACATTTAGCTTACATTTAGCAACTTTTTTTTTTTTTTTCTTTTGGCTGTGCTGCACGCCTTGCAGGATCTCAGTTCCCCGACCAGGGATTGAAGCCAGGCCATGGCAGTGAAAGCCCAGAATTCTAACCACTAGGCACCAGAGAACTCCCCTTAGCAACTTTATTTTCAAAAAATTTCTACACATTAGGTGATTTTTTTTTTAAACTACAAGGCTATGCTTTCACTGAGTACAATGAGACATGACTGACTTCTTTAATATATAAATAGCACTAAGAATTTATACTACACTGAATATTCCAGATACAGTTTCCAACAGGCACACAGCTTGTTGAAGAATGTAGCTTCCTGGGTTACAAACACAACACCACTTCTATAAAATGCTTGAGAATCCCTCCTGGAAAAAAAGTAATGTATCAGGGAGATTTTTTCTTGTATCAGTTTTTAATTAGGACAATTGTTCTTAAGTCTCCATTAAGTATAATGTTCTGTTTTTTTTTTGGCGGTACCTCATGGCTTGTGGTTTGTGGGATCTTAGTGCCCTGACCAGGGATTAAACCTGGGCCCTTGGCAGTGAAAGCGCAGAGTCCTAACCACTGGACTGCCAGGGAATTCCCTATAATGTTCTATCTTTAAATGTATTCTGTATCATGTTTTAAAAAACTGCATAAATAATATTTTTTGAGTATTGATCAATATTCAGTTTGAGTCTCATTGAATTCATCTTTGACATGGGTTGAAATCAGAGCAGTTTTAAGATAATCTAGTTTTAGTACCATCTGCAGTAGCAAGACATGGAAGCAACCCAAATGTACATCAACAGATGTTTGGATTAAAAAGATGTGGCGTATGTGTATATATATATATATATATATATATATATATATATATATATATATATGACACACACACACACACACACACACACACACACACTGGAATATTAACCATAAAAAAGAGTGAAATATTGTCATTTGCCACTCAGTGAAATAAATCAAACAGAGAAGTACAAATACTATATGATATCACTTATATGTGGAATCTAAAAAGATAATACAAATGAATGTATACACAAAACAGAAACAGACTCACAGACATAGAGCACAAACTTGTAGTTACCAAAGGGGAGAGGAAAGGGTGGAGGGACAAATTAGGGTATGGGATTAACAGATACAAACAACTATATGTAAAATAGATAAGCAACAATGATTTACTGTACAGCACTGGGAATTATACCCATTATCTTGTAATAATCTATAATATATAATATGCGAAAATACTGAATCACTATGCTGTACACCTGAAGCTAAGACAGTATTGTAAATCAACTATACTTCAATTTAAAAAAAAATAATCTGCTTTTAGTTTCCTACCTCTAATGTGGAACTATGGGATAGTAAGAGCTGTTCCTGTGACTCAGTTTACTTAGGGGTCCTTTTTCCTTGTATTGGGGCATATGGGAATCTGGCAAATTATCCAGTATTGATTATACCAGAAGTGGGTGTTGAATTCAAACTGTAAAGCCTAGAGAGATGCTTTGGTGCCCCTTGGAAAATGTTTTAGGATTTAAAAGGGAATTTAGATTTTAAAAATTACCCCAAATTAGCCTTATTTTTTTAATGAATAAACTTAATTTAAAAATTGTGAGCCTTCCACATGAAATCTAACTTCTTTAAAATCTTTCCTAAAACAAACTTTTTTCATTTCAAATCTAATTTCACATTTGTATTTAATTTTTTTAAATTGATTAATTATTTTTGGCTGTGTTGGGTCTTCATTGCTGCATGTGGGCTTTCTCTAGTTGTGGCGAGCAGGGGCTACTCTTCATTGTGGTGTGAGGGCTTCTCATTGCAGTGGCTTCTCTTGTTGCGGAGCACAAGGTGTGCGGGCTCTAGGTGTTGCGGGCTCTAGGTGTGCAGGCTTCAGTAATTGTGGCACGTGGGCTCAGTAGTTGTGGCTCGCAGGCTCTAGAGCACAGGCTCAGTAGTTGTGGCTCATGGGCTTAGTTGCTCCGCGGCATGAGGGATCTTCCCGGACCAGGGGTCGAGCCCGTGTTCCCTGCGTTGGCAGGCTGATTCTTAACCGCTGCGCCACCAGGAAAGTCCCTGTATTTAATTTTTTTTCTATTTTTGTGTTATGATTTATCTTAATCTGGCAAGTGTGCATATGGATATAGCTGTAAGCCTAGACTGTGGCCCAAGCAATGGAGAATAAACTTGATCTTTTTCTACCATTTGCTCTTGAATTAGCCCTTTGAATATTTTGATTTGCCTCAGTATAGGCCTTGATGTTGTAGCTTTATGTATAGAAGAAACCCTAAAGTGTTTTTTTATTTTTTTATTATTATTATTTATTTTGCGGTACGCGGGCCTCTCACTGTTGTGGCCTCTCCCGTTGCAGAGCACAGGCTCCGGACGCGCAGGCTCAGTGGCCATGGCTCATTGGCCCAGCCGCTCCGCGGCATGTGGGATCCTCCCGGACCGGGACACGAATCCGTGTCCCTTGCATCGGCAGACGGACTCTTAACCACTGTGCCACCAGGGAAGCCCCCTAAAGTATTTTTGATTGGGATAGAGTATAAACCTAAATCATTTGCTCTTAAGATAACATAACTAAAGATAGTTCCATCTGCTAGTCCATCAGTACTCTAAATAAGGAACAATGATAGTGGATCAGATATACTAGCTTGTTTAACAGAATCATTTTTATTTTTGTATTGTGCAGATGAAATTAAAGAATTGTTTTTTGTTTTTTTTAAGGTTGTAAGAGAACTAGTCAAATATACAAATCACTTTAGAATCTTGGCTCTTAGTGCCACACCAGGTAGTGATATAAAGGTAAGTAAAATTTATTAATGTTTAAGAAAATGAGAACTTTTGTATGTGACCAGATCAGTTTTCCATTCTAGTATTTAGTTTAACATCAGGAGTACAGCATTTCATATAAGATGCCTACCTTTTCTTCTGTGGTTGTAGGAGACTATCTACATTAGAGTCTTCAGACTTCAGTGTGCCAAAGAATCACCTAAAGCTGTTTTTTAAATTTTTACTGTTTTATTTTGAAATGACTTTAGACTTCCAGAAAATTTGCAAAAATTAAAGTCTGTATATCCTTCACTCAGCTTCCCCTAATGTTAACATATTACATAACCATAGTAAAATTATCAAAACCAGGAAATTAACATTGGTACAATGCTAGTAACTGATCTGCAAATCTTATTTGACTATTGCCAGTTTTCCCACCAGGGTCCTTTTCTGCTCTGGGGTCCGTTCTATGATCCCACATTGCATTTAGTTGTCACATCTCCTCAGTACCTTCCAGTCTGTGACAGTCCTCATTCTTTTCTTGTCTTCCATTACCTTGATGCTTTTGAAGAGTAGGTGCCAGTTATTTTGTAGAATATCCCTCAATTTGGGATTGTCTGATGTTTTCTTATGATTGGAGTGAGGTTCTGTATGCATTTTGGGCAAGAATACCCCAGAAGTGATGTTGTACCTTTCTTAGTGCATTGTATCGGAGAATACATGATGATTTGTCTTATTACTGGTGCTGTTAATTTTGACTTGGTTCAGATGATGACTTTCTGGTTTCTCTATTGTAAAACTACTGTTTTTCCCTTTTTACTTAAGTCTGTTGTGGGGGAGATACTATGAGACTATGTAAATATTCTGTTTTAGCATCCAATGATGGTTCTTGCTTGCAACAATTATTTCTGTGCTGTTTGCCGAATCATTATTTCCTCTTTCCCTCATTTCTTTTACATTTCAAAATTTGAATTCTTCTGTTGTGAAAAGCTGTCTTCTCTCCTCATTTATTTTATTTATTTATTTATTTATATTTGCTGTACGCGGGCCTCTCACTGTTGTGGCCTCTCCCGCTGCGGAGCACAGGCTCCGGACACGCAGGCTCAGCGGCCATGGCTCACGGGCCCAGCCGCTCCACGGCATGTGGGATCTTCCCGGACTGGGGCACGAACCCGTGTCCCCTGCATCGGCAGGTGGACTCTCAACCACTGCGCCACCAGGGAAGCCCCTCCTCATTTATTTTTAATTCAGGTCTTTACATCAATATGTACTAATGGATATATATATATATATATATATATATATATATATGGATATATATATATATTTTATTGGCTACAATCCAATACTATCATTAATAATTTTGATTATTCTAGATTGGGCCATTGAGAGTGCCTTGAAGATGGCTCCTGTGTCCTTTAGAATGCACTTTTGTTTGTTCGTGTTTGTTTTGAACACTTCCTAACTTACTGGCATCACAAGATATTTTATGATCATTTAGTGTTTTTCCAGTCCCCGCTGTGGAATCCACCATTTCTCTAGGGAGCTCAGAGGATGGTAAAAAGTTTTGAGCCCTATCCCATGAAGATTTTGAGCCTTATCCCATGACATTCTAATTTAGTAGCTCTGAATGGTCTTCTGTGTTAGGTTCTGGATAATTTCAAAGGTAGCTTTCAATTCTGCCAAGCCATAGACTTTTTTCCTTCTGTCCATAGCCTCGATTAGTTTTAGAAATTTCGATCGTATCATTTCTGCCCAACCTTTTTTAAACATGCTTGATTGTTTTTAATCATCAAGTCTCTGCTTAAATATCACCTCTTCAGAAAAATTCACTCTTAAGCTATGAAAAGTCAACTCTTCCTATCTTGTTATTTTCTTCTTAATATCTATCACAGTCTGTCATTCTTTTGCTTATTCATTTATTTGTTGTATTTTTGCTCCACTAAAATAGTACCTACATGTATATAGGGATTATGTCTATCTTGGTTATGCCTCTATCACCAATTCAATACCTGGCATGTGGGAGTTACTCAAATATTTCTTGAATGAATGAATGATTAAAAATACTAAAGTCTGGGACTTCCCTGGCGGTCCAGTGGTTAAGACTCTGTGCTACCAACGCAGGGGGCACGGGTTCAATCCCTGGTCGGGGAACTAAGATCCCACATGCTGTGCGGCCAAAGGAAAAAAAAATACTGAAGTCTTAGTCAATTTTATAAAATGGTCATATATTTACTCTAGAGTTTGAATGTATGTGGACATTCAGTAACTATAGTGTACTACTGTTTTAGGCATTATACTAGGTGTTGGGAATACAAAAGTGACTAAGATGTGATTCTTGCCCTAGAGTATTTTTTGTCTGAAACTAAGCCCATGAGGCCTAGTTTTAAAAAAAAGAGTTCTTAATTTCTGGATATTTTCAGGATTCTTTCTTCATCCTTCCCTCCATCCATCCATCTCTCCCTTCCTTTCTTTTTTTTCATCACACCCAGTAGAACTGTGGTCTAATGGTACAGCAGTTGTTTATACCAACAGGTTTTTTGTTTTTTCTTAAATTCCCTATTTTTACAATTAAGTTCCTTTATAAGCTTTTGGTGAATGAAATTTAGCTCCAGAAATATATTCACAGCATATATATTGATTTAAATAGAAAATATTCCACTCATTTATTTATTTATTTATTTTTATTTTTGGCCACACCCGCAGCTTGTGGTGTCTTAGCTCCCTGCCAGGGATCAAACCTGCACCCTTGGCAATGAAAGTGTGGAGTCTTAAACCACTGGACTGCCAGGGAATTCCCTCCATTCATTTATTAATAATAGATTTAGTGTAGGACATATGCCCTCAGTTTCTTAACAAGTCAGTTTGTAAAGTATTTCCAAGGTACATTTGTATCCTTTAGTAGTAACAGGACTTCTCTGTTTTCCCCATAAAAAATCAGTGGAAAAAAGTATTTGCCAGGGAATCAGGAAATCTGGGTTTTAGTTCTGGCTCTAAAATTGACTGTTATATAATGTTTTGGGGATTTGGTTTGCTAATTTGAAACTTCTATTTTGTCTGAGTCTTTATAAATATTGACAAGATATAACACTACCATTGGAAAGCACAAAATACATTTGAGGAACTTGTTGGACATTTTATCTCTTGGATGCTTGGCATGCAAGAAAGATGTTTCAAAAGCATTTTCCCCTATTGTGCCACTCCTGATGTGCTATAATTTGTAGTTTTAAAAAATATTTAATGATATAAATTTCTAATTTTTTTTCAAAAACTTATTGCTATTTTATTTTTGTTAGTGGCAAACTAAAAAATTTAGTAAGTAATATAATATATAATCATACTTAATTGATTTTCTGTAGGCTGTGCAACAGGTTATTACTAATCTACTAATTGGGCAGATAGAGATTCGTTCTGAAGATTCTCCAGATATTTTGCCATACTCTCATGAAAGACGAGTTGAAAAGCTTGTTGTTCCTCTTGGTGAAGAACTTGGAGCTATCCAAAAGGCATATATACAGGTAAGCCATTTTTATCATAATTCAGGGTTTTAATAAATGAACTGATAATGTAATTATTTTACTTAACAGAATCGGACTGTGAGAATGTATAGTTATAATCATTTATATAATTAATATGGTAAAAAATTCTTTGAAATGACAATTTTCAGTATGAGCGCCATGTTTTATATGTACTGGCAAACTATTAGTTAAAGAGGAAATACCAAATGATGGACCGTTTCTAAAGCCAATTTAGTTTTGTATTTTCTTAAGTAAACCTTTTAATTGCAGTATAACCAGCCCCCCCAAACATATGAACAGCATAGTACATTAAATGTAAGTGTGCAGCACAGTAAATTTTCACATAGTGAACACACCCAAAACATGTATCCAGATTCAACCAGAACTTTCTTTGTAAGGAAATATATTTTCAATATATTCCTCCCTGATCCCTTGTACAGCAGTGTTTCTCAACTGGGGACTATCTTGCCCACTTGGTGGCATTTGGCAATGTCTTGACACATTATTGATTGATTGGTTGCGTTGGGTCTTCGTTGCTGCACGCGGGCTTTCTCTAGTTGCAGCGAGCGGGGGCCACTCTCCGTTGCGGTGCGCGGGCTTCTCATTGCAGTGGCTTCTCTTGTTGCGGAGCACGGGCTGTAGGCGTGTGGGCTTCAGCAGCTGTGGCTTGCGGGCTCTAGAGCGCAGGCTCAGTAGTTGTGGCACATGGGCTTAGTTGCTCCGTGGCATGTAGGATCTTCCCGGACCAGGGCACGAACCCATGTCCCCTGCATCGGCAGGCGGACTCTCAACCACTGCGCCACCAGGGAAGCCCTAACTTTATTGATTTCTTTTAGAGTGCTTCTTTAGGCACATGTGGTCAGCAAAGCTGATCAGCAAAGCTAGAAGAGAAGAAAGATTGAAATGTACTAAAATAGATATATTTTAGGAAATAAAACTTAGGCAAATTACATGTTGCTGTAGTAGGTCTTCATCTGGAGGTCGCTTTTTACCTTCACTGTGGCATCAAGCTCACGACCTTTTGTCTGCTGTTTCCTCTGCCTGGAATGCTCTGTCTTCAGAACTTCTCAGGCTCGGCATACTTTATCATTCAGATGTCAAGTATTACCTCTTAAAAGAAACCATCTTTGGTGGCATGAACACGTGGAGAACTGTGGGAGCCTGCATGCCCAGTTCTCCCCTGAGAGTGCCCTGCTGTCACCCATGCAGCAGTAGGCTCCGTTGCTTGCCCAACCCGGGCCACCGTCTCTCCTGCTGCTTGGTACCAGAGGCAGCCCTGGCCCAGAGCGGTCCATCCCCAGCCAGGAACCTTAGTGTGGGAAACTGGCTGCTTGGAGGTGGAAGGGCGCTGGCAAGGTCACAATCCAAGGGCCCGCTCCTCTGCATCCTGGGGCTGGATGACGGATGAGGCAGGGGGTGCCTGGGCAGAGCACAATTGCTGCTCCTCCCCCCACCCCCCAAAAAAAAGAAAGAAAGAAAGGAAGGGAGAGAGGAAGGAAGGAAGGAAAGAAAGAAAGAAACCCTTTTTGTCCACTTATATGATAGTGACCCCCTTCCCATCAAAGACTCTACAAAGCATTACTGTGTTTTAGGTTCTTAAATGCTTTATCATAATCAAAATTCTCTTATTTTCTTTGTTCACTTCTTTACTCCTTTCTTCCGTCTATTAAATGTAAACTTTAGGAAAATAGAAACTTCATTTGTCTCAGCCACAATATCCCCAGCATCAGGAACAATGTTTGATATGTAGTATATACTTAATGAATATATTTTAAAAAATATCTATTTATTTATTTATTTGGCTATGTCAAGTCTTAGTTGTGGCACGCAGGATCTTTGTTGTGGCATGCAAGATCTTTCATTATGGCACGTGGGCTTCTCTAGTTGCAGCGCAGGCTCTCTAGTTGTGGCACGCAGGCTCCAGAGCGTGTGGGCTCAGTAGTTGTGGCATGCAGACTTAGTTGCCCTGTGGCATGTGGGATCCTAGTTCCCCAACCAGGGATCGAACCCACGTCCCCTGCATTGGAAGGCAGATTCTTAATCACTGGACCACCAGGGAAGTCGCTTAATGAATATTTTGAGAGAATGAATCAGTGAATGAAATTAAATGTACTCAAGGAATTTTGATTTAGTCATCACTCTACAAATATTTGCCTATGTGCTAGACTTGTTCTAGGCATTGAAGATGCAACAGAGCAAAAAATCGAGGCCCTCCTTTCATTGTGCTTAGTTTGGAGGGAGAGGAGGAGAGTTAAGAAATAAACAGATAAACACATATGTTCGTTTTTTGTTTTTTTTAAAAAATAAATTTATTTATTTTATTTTTGGCTGCATTGGGTCTTCATTGCTGTGCACGGGCTTTTTCTCTGGTTGCGGCAAGCAAGGGCTACTCTTCGTTGCAGTGCACCGGCTTCTCATTGTGGTGGCTTCTCTTGTTGCAGAGCACAGGCCCTAGGCCCATGGGCTCAGTAGTTGTGGCTCGCGGCTCTAGAGTGCAGGCTCAGTAGTTGTGGCGCATGGGCTTAGTTGTTCCATGGCATGTGGGATCTTCCCAGACCAGGGCTTGAACCCATGTCCCCTGCATTGGCAGGCGGATTCTTAACTGTTGCGCCACCAGGAAAGCCCAACACATATGTTCTTGAATTATCGCTGAATCTAATAATTGCTTGTGCTGACTCTCACATGGATTATCTGAGGATAATTGTCAAGTACTTTAAAACTTTATCATCTCTTCTGTGTTTACTTAAAAGTTCATTTTAAGACAAACTTTATTTAACATATAATTTAATATATAAAACTATTTTAGTATGTGAGGAAATGTATTTGTAAAAGGATTTTAAAATAAACTTAAACTAAATTTCTTTGAAATTTGCAGATTTTGGAAGCACTTGCAAGTTCTTTGATTCGGAGGAATGTTTTGATGAGAAGGGATATTCCCAATCTAACAAAATACCAGATAATTCTGGCAAGAGATCAATTTAGGAAAAACCCATCTCCAAATATTGTGGTAGGTATTTTAAAATAAATTTTGCTGATAGACTACGTTTTTACTTAGAACCAGGATGAAATGTAAATAATGATTATTTTTTGGTATATATTAGCTCATCAAGAATTCAGGGCTGGTTTATATAGTTTATAAAAACATGAAAAAGATCTAGCAGGAATACAGTTTAATGATGTGAATTAAGATAAATTTATCTTATAACTTTTAATTAAGAATTGGTCTTTTAGTTCACTTCTGTTTTGCAAAGTAAAAGGGTCATAAGAGGGTAGATTTTAACTAACTTTTAGACCCATAGCATTTAGTCTTAAATCTCCATACCGAGGTTGGATTAAGCATCACAGTAAGCTTTGTATTTTTAATCTTTATAGGAAAAAAATAGGTGGATAGGAACATATCCATCAAGTTAGGTCCAGAGTCAAAAGAGATGCTCACAAACATGAAAAGGCACTGAGTCATTCTTGGAACTGAGAGGGAATGCATGTGCAAAAGGACAGAGGCAATTGAATGAAGGTATAAAGGAGACAGTGAGAAAACCAATTTGCCTGAGGTAAAGGATTGGGGGAGTCAGATATGATCTAGGTTGTGACCCCCTGGGAGTGCTTTAAATGTTATACTAGAAATATGGACTTTATTCTATAGTATCTGGGAAACCACAAAGGGAATTTTCTGTGAAATTGCAGTGTATTATACTAGACTTTAATAAAATGTTTAAAGTTTCTGCTAGGAGTTAAAGGTTCATTAAAATTTTAAATCATAAATCTAAACCTGTTGAATTTGATCTCACTGATGAGAGTTTATGTTTTACAGAGACATTGTTTTACCCTTTTAGGTAATTAGCGTGCTATTTTAAGGCATTTATCACTATCCTGGAAACATTTAAAACGAGTGTAACTGATATTAATGCTACTAAAAATGTAAGGTATTAAATAATAGTCTGCATCTCTAATAAAGGAAAATAATTAAAATATATTCTCAATGGTCTTTTAAAGGTATTTTATTGTATAGATATACTGACTGTATGCTCCTACAAAAGGAATATATACTTTACTTTTCCTTGAGAGTAGTGGTTAAAAGCACAAGCACACTGGCCCAAATTTCCTAGGTTCAAATACTGGCTCTGCTACTTATCACCTACATGAGGTTCCACATATGTAAAATGGGCATAACAATAGTACCTACCTCCTAGGTGTTAAGATTAAATAAGTTTGTATAAGTAGTGTGCTTATAACGGTGTCTGGTGCTCCCTGTCAGATGTTACTGTGGCATGTATACCTGGTGTTAAATGTTAGTGTTAAACAGTTTGATTAAATATTTGTCCTGATGTCAGAAACATTTGTGAGGATAGGCCTGTATCTGTTTTATTTTCCCTTATATCCCAAATGTCTAGCTCAGTGCTCAGCAAATAGTAGGTGCTTATTAAATTGTTTTGAAAGACCAAATAAATCTATATACTGCTAATAATTTACCTGCAAAGAAAAACAGCATATGATAAATATCCCCCCGTTCATTTATTCTCTTTAAAATGTAAGTTTCATGTTGAATTAAATAAAGGGGCAGATTGTATATGGAAAGTACATTGACACCTTTCCATAGCAACATCTTAGGACATTCAGTAGAACCAATAAGTTCTGCATGGAACATGTATCTTCATTTCTTTCTCTGGGTAAATTTGATACATGCTTGTTTTTTCTAGGGACTGCAACAAGGCATAATCGAGGGAGAATTTGCTATTTGTATTAGTTTATATCATGGTTATGAATTATTGCAGCAAATGGGAATGAGATCATTATATTTCTTCCTTTGTGGAATTATGGATGGAACTAAAGGTAAATTATATGAAATTATTTTTAAAAGTGCTGACGTGTATTATTTTGGTTAACGATATGTATTGAGCCGTTTGGATTACTTAAGGTGCTTTATTTTAAAAAGCAGTGAAGGGGACTTCCTTGTGTGTCCAGTGGATTTCCTTGGTGGTCCTCCCCAATGCAGGGGGCCCGGCTTTGATCCCTGGTCAGGGAACTAGATCCCACATGCTGCAAGTAAGACCCAGCACAGCTTAATAAATAAATAAATAAAATAAAAAGCAGTGAAATAGTTATGTAACAAATTCTTTCTTTCTTCCTTTTTTCTTCCTTCCTTCCTTCCCTCCTTCCTTCCTTTCTTCTTCTTCTTCTTCTTCTTCTTTTTTTTCTTAAACTGTGGACATGTATTTCTCACAGTTCTGGAGGCTGGGAAGTCCAAGATCAAGGTGCCAGCCCATGTTTCTTTGCTTTTGATAAATTGCTGGAAGAAAAGAAGCCATTCATTAATACATATGTGAATGTGGAACTGGAAAAAGTTGCTGGTTTTTATTTTTAAAATTGAAAAACTTGCATTCATTGCTATAGTTTAATTTCTTTTAAATAAATGATACATTTGATTAGTTTTGCTATTAAATTTATTGGAAAAATATTTTCTTAATTTCTGAAGGAATGACTCGGGCAAAAAAAGAACTTAGCCGAAATGAGGACTTCATGAAACTCTATAATCATCTAGAGTGCATGTTTGCACATACACGTAGTACTTCAGCAAGTGGCATTTCTGCTATCAAAAAAGGTCTGGTTGTTCTTTTAAATTTTTGTATTGTTTCCTCTTTATCAAGGTTAATTTTAAAATTATGCTCCATTGATCCACATGTCTATTTATATCTACTTATACTTCTGTAGCAATAGACCTGTTAAATGCTAAAAGATCTTATTCTTCAACTTAGGATAAATATATATTCAAGCAGTTCATAAACTTTAAATATATAATAGAAGTTAGTAGTAGTTGTTACTGGTAGTGAAAATTCTCAGAACTACCAAAAACTAATTTATAGCTTAACTAAATGTGAATTTTTCCCTTCTCTTTGCTGCTGATTCTCATTTGGAGTCTTTCTCAGAATGAAATTTTCATAAAAATTCAGTTTATTTTACAGTAAGGTTTGTGTGCTACCCAGATGCTACTTACTGTTTAAATAAAAAGAAATAAGTTTTAATGAATCCATTTGAAAGGGTAATTAAAATACATTAATGTAATCGAATATGGAAAAATACAGAAAAATTTTTTGTGTTTTGTTTTTTTACAGGAGATGAAGATAAAAAGTTCTGCTATAGTCATCCAAAATTAAAGAAATTAGAAGAAATTGTAGTTGAACACTTCAAGTCGTGGAATGGTAGGTCGTATTTAATAGACTCAAGGCAAGGCAAAGTTATTGAGAAAGCTAAAACTCTGACTCATTAGTTTGTGCTAACATTTCTTATGGAGAAGATGAGCTTTTAATTATTCTGGATAATGAATATAAAAAAGCTCTGAGAAATTTTGGGAGCGTAGGCACCAGGGGAATGGTGGAAATGTTAAGAATAGGGTATTATGTGAAAAAGAAAAGTCAACCTGGGGCAGTATAAGGGAAGCAGATAATAAAACAATGTATAATATAATGATAGGGAAAAGTAAGCTAGGTGAGAAAATAGAGAGTCATGAAGGAGGCTATTTTATATATAGTTTTAGAGCAGACCTCTTTGTAGGGTGATGTTTGAGCTGTTACCTGATGGAAGTAAGGGAGCAAGCCTTGTGGATTTCTGTAGGAGGATCATTCCTGGCAGAGAGAATAACAGATTCAAAGGCCCTGAGGCAGTAGGGTGCTTGGTAAGATTAAGGATCAGTAAACAAACCAATTTGGCTGGAGTAGTGTAATGAGGATGAGTGGTGTAGGCAGAGGTTGGAGAGACAGCCAGGGGCCAGGTCATGTAGGGTTTGTAGGCCATGTCAGGACTTTGGATTTTATTCTGTGTATGCTTGTGATTTGTGAAACTATTACAGAGGCATTTGGAGCAGCAGAGTGACGTGATCTGACTTATATTTTTAAAATATCACTCTCGTAGATGTTGGCCAATTAGGGCTATTGTAATAGTCTAAGATGATAACAGATGATGATAGTTTATACTAAGATAGTAGTACCAAGCAGCAAGGTGGTTCTGAGAAGTGGTTATAGATTCTAGATATATTTTGAAGTTGGAGCCAACAGCGTTTATTGATGGATTGGACATAGAGTATGAGAAAAAAAATCATTAGGAGTATGTGTGTGTGTGTGTGTGTGTGTGTGTGTGTGTGTGTGTGTGTGTGT